>NC_083459.1:11581421-11881615 GCF_023558535.2 Drosophila nasuta | reverse complement strand
TCTGATTTGTTTTTTGACAATCGAATGATATTCTTCTTTAGCGAGGCATTCATAAAAGCATCCTCCAGATGAATGTAGCCCGAGCAACAGATCAAAGCATAATTATTTGGCTTTTGTGGGTTCACAAAGAGTTCGCGTTCGGATGCCGTCAGACTTGTTACACCGAGATGAAATTGATCCTCAATCATATAGGCATGGATATTGAACATATCATTCATGTGCGAGTTGCTGCCCCTGGGTGTGATTAGCAACACAATCTTGCTTAGCAAAGGGACACAGAAGAGTTTGCGCAATAAACGATCCTGATCCGAGCCTTGGCCGTTGTTGTCGCCCAGCATTTGCGGTTTCACGAAGCGCTTTGAGACTATCATCGGACTAGGATGCAGCACTTTGGTCACATAACGTGCAGCAAATGCCGTAGGCCGTGGTAATCGGATGGATCTAATGGATCTTGTCATTTCGGAATTCCGTTTCGTTTGCGAATCGAGCTCGGATGGCATGTCATTGTACATTGCACCCATCAAATGACAGAATCCCTCGTCCATGCTGCGACCTTCATTAGTTACCTTTGCTGAATCACCATTAGAGTCACACATTGTAATTTTAAATCAAAAAACTCAAGAATTTAGTAATAAATAAGAAATTTTTTGGTTTTTATTTCGAATTTTGTTAAAATGTAAAATGAACTGTTTGCTTAAAATGTTGGAACTGAAATGATGAATGTCTGAGCTATATAAAAGTCGTTAACTCCACGCTTGCTAAGTTAATGCAATATTTGAAGGCTCTGCTGGAAAATATGAAGGAAAAGTAGTTGGCTTAGTAGAAGTTGAGCAAAAAAATCAAATATTTTCTATATTTTTGAATGAGACAATGCTAACTTGGACAAAGTAACTGATACATACATATGTATAAAACGTGTACTTGACATACTACGTGAAATTAATAGACTTCGTATAAATTATAAACTACGTACACTTACTATACAATTTATACTTACTCGTAATACACAACGCGCACTTAATTCTATACAATAAATAACGGACATACATATGTACATAGATATATACTTCATATAGAACTTTTCTTGGTAAGCTACATACGTATTCTTTATAAACTACGTATACTTGATATATTACGTATACTTGATGTACAACGTACATATACCTAATATTCGACGTATAGTATATATATTTGTATTCCTAATATATTACGTATACAACTATTACAACGTATACTTAATATACTTTGTACAATAACTTAATATTATACGTTTACTTGATGTACTTCGTATACTTAAGATACTAAGTATACTTGATGAACAACGTATACTTAATATACCACGTATAGTATACGTATACTTAATATAATTTGTACACTTAATATACTACGTATACTTAATATTCTACGTATACTTTATATACTACGTATACTTAATAAACGACATATAGTATATAATTTGTACACTTAATATACTACGTATACTTAATATTATAAGAACAATATTCTACGTATGCTTGATATACCACGTAGACTTGATATACTACGTATACTTAAAATACTAAGTAAACTTGATGAACAACGTATACTTAATATACGACATATAGTATACGTATACTTAATATAATTTGTATACTTAATATACTTCGTATGTATACTACTTATAAAACGTATAGTTAATATACTATGTATGTATGCACAATGTTTACTTAATATTCTAAACTATTTTTTAGCAAGCTTAAAATATTTGCAAATACAATTGTCGCTTTATGGAAATAAATTTTAAAGCTAGCCAATATTAGAAAATAAATAAAAGCATTCTTCTTAAATGGAACTTTTCATAGACAGACAACAAACCAAGTTGACAATGAGAGCTTAGATACATATACATACTATCTGTCGTCTGTATAATGTTTGTGTGGCTTATTATTTCATGATGCATAGTCTCAGAGCCTTTGATTGCACTTAAATAGGCGCTTCTTGGCACCTCAAATTGCAATTAAATTCTCGAAATCTTTGACACTTCTTGCAGTGCGAGACGTGCGACGAGTTTGTGCACAAAGATACTTGAACGCAGCATCTTAGAGATGTCTTGCATTACTCACTGCTACATAGTGGGAGTGCGCTTTCATTCATGTCCATCAGCTGCACAATTGAGCAAGGAGTGGGAGAAGGTCACTAAGAGGACAGCGACAGCTCAAAGCTATAAAAGCCAAGCAGGTCGCAGGTCGCATAGTTGAGTCATAGAGCAAAGACTAAAGCTTGCATATTTACGAAGGAGAAAAATCATTTTACTGAAACGAAACAACAGAAAACTCAGCAAAGACACAACGCTCTGGGACAAGAGAGGGCGACAAGTTGCAAGGGTGCAGTTCAAAGTCATAGTTAACTCTTGTAAATGAAAGTGAAAAAAAGAAACAAAAACTAACAATGTTGAAGTGAGGAAAAGAAAAGAAAAATTCAAATTCACGAAGCAAGCGTCAACTAAGCAAGTGATTGGGGAGTTGCCAGTGTATATGATAGTAATCCTTTTACCCCAAGGGGAAGTTGTGCTCGTAAATTGAAATTGAAGTGCAAGCAAATGCAGAGGCGGCAAGTTTGTTAGAGCTCAAGCAAGCATAAATTACATAAGATATTTCATTTTGTTATAAATCTTTACCAAAATCTTATATGTCAAACCTATTTTATGTATTTATGAGCACAGTTTCCATTTAAAGTTTCGTTGCTGGACATTAAAGTGAGGTGACAAGCCTACGATATTGTCATTGTTAAGCGGCCCATTATCAACATCAAGCGCCATGGCATCTATTTGCTTTGATTGGGCGACAAATTCAATCAAGACAAATGACATTAATTATGCAGGAAGCAGGCAAGATAATTCGAGAGACAGAGAAAACACACGCTGTGGCATAACATTTGCATTTGTGAGACTAATGAACGTTAGTAATTAGCCGTAATTGCTGCACGGCTTAGCGACAATGAATATTTCAAATGATGAATATTTAACGTAAGACTCAACTGCTTAGCATCGCACCCCAAAGTTCTGAAGTTCACTTCAATTCCCTGGGAAAATTATCAGCGATTTGCAGGTTCAATGGAAAATATGTCTTCCCGTCTGGCCTCATTCCACATCAATGAAAGACATCAATGTGATATCCATATTATTGACAGTGTCTGGAGTGCCGCTTAAGCGCATACTCGTCTTCACTCAAGTCTCTCTCTCCCTGCCCACACTTCGCATTGTTTATTGAGTGCAGGAATTTGTCAATTCTAAAAATATCCATACAAAAATAAGTGACAATGCAAAATAACATAGTGTGTGAATAAGTGCAGCTATCTAACAGATTGCATATGTAATTAAGTAGCTTTCATATAATGACCTTAAGACAACAATTAATTTTGGAGTTCAGCGATTAAAAATCACTAATTTTGAGTTGCACTACACAGAACTCTTCGATATGGTGAGCAATCAACTTTTTAATTTATTCAAGTAATTCCTGATACATGAAGAAGTGATTTGAAAATTGTAGAATGCAATCAGCAAATGTTTATTCACTTCGTATCGATGCTTTATTTATTATACGATATACTAATCCACATTAAAGATAGAATATCAATAAAGAGAGAAGAGTTTAGAAAATCGATGATACAGCGTAACTTGTGTGCTATCAACGCTAGACGAATGTTATTAAATTAAAAACGAAATTAAATAAATTATAAAATATCATCGTATACAGCTTATTTATTTTAATTTAATTCGCATACTTATTACACAGTGAGCAAACTCAATATTGTGAATAGACCTTGCTCTATAATAATAAGTATTTAATTTTATTCTTTAATATAATTAGCATAAAATGTTGTAAATTGCCATTAAGCAAACTGTATTTCACAATCGCATCTTGTTAATAATTTTAAAATTTAATTTATTTTAAGGTATGAAGAATTTATTCAAAGAATTTATTTATTTATTTATTTAAAGAATTTATTTTCGCCTATTACCATATTATTCCAAAGCAGTAAAACATTATTTTATAAAAATGTAATTTAAAATGCAAGCTAAACCGCTTCATTTGAACTCGTTGAATAAGATCAATCTTTTTAGTATACACTGAGAAAGATTAAGCCACAACTTAATAACTCAGATTGAAAGCCGGCTAATAGAACTCTGATGGTAACTTGAGATTTCGGCCACAGTGGTTAACAGATGGTATCAATTAGATGTGCTATAAATTATATGGTTTATTTGAATTGCTTTAACGCTTCTTTTGCTTATCAACTTTGGACCATTGACATTACGATACGCACTTGTCATACACACAAATACATACACACAAATAAGGGGTTCCATAGCGTTATCGTTATCGCCACTGGAGGCGGTTCCAGTAGTTGAACTTTGTGCCGCAGCACAAACAGTTACGCTAATTGAATGGGTTCCATTCAATGAGAAAAGCGGAAGGGGAAAGGACATTGGACAGATGAGAAGTAACAGCTACTCAGGAATGTTTGGGGTTCGGTAATTTGGTATTTTATGTGCTCATAAAATGCCTTTTATGATGAATGGGGCTAACGGTGGGCGTGGCTCGTTTGCTCTACGGTTCTGGGGGCATAAATCATCAAAAGTATTTATTGTATATTAGCTGCTCTAATCGCAAAGTCTTTCAGGCCTCCAGCTGTCGGTGATGCTGCTCCTGCTGCTGCTGATGCTGAGAAGAAGGTCGCCTGCTAATAATTTGCCAGTTGATTGCCATTGGCGTTGACATCTTTCGAATACAAAAGTAATTAATGTTTTTTATGGTTTGTTGGGCGATGACTTTGCTTCCAGCTTTACTATGAGATTTAATGTCGCTCACAGAGGAAGCCCGCAGTTTGACCCCTGTGTTTGGGCTTCAGCTTGGGCTTGGGCTAGGGATGGGAAGTTATCTGCGGCTGGCTGGCTGGCTGGCTGGCTGGGCCAACGATTAATTTCAATTAAAATTGCCAATGGGCAAGCGCTTCCTTTGTGCATGGATGTGCACTAATATCAACAGTTGGCATAGCGATGGCCGACATCATAATTAGCAGTTAATTACGGTCACATTTAATGCATTCGTAAATTGCAGTTGTGCATCCAGTTGACATTTAAATATAATGCGTAACGATGCAAGTGACAGACTTGAAAATATCCAGTGATGCGTAATAATAAATATTTTATTTCCTCAGAAGAAATGTGCCGCATTACTGTCATTAATTCGCATCCTAAAATTATGCTTTAAAGTAGCATCGCGATGCATCGGTTAAAATTTAATTATAGAGATAAAAGTAAAAGCTATGTACAAATATGAAAATTGTCCACAATTCATAAAGTGACCTGTATCTCAGCTATTTGAATGCCGATCGTAACGTCCTTTTGCACAAGAATTTCTCCGAGACCAAATGTGTACAGAAAATAGCGTATGTATATCTCGTCCCTATCGAAATTGATCCATGCAAGTCCTGTTTAAATCAAAGCGTACTCGTGAGGACTTTTATCCTGCCAAATTTGATCCCGAACGTCCTTGTGATTATCGAATAACTAACGAATTACAACTTACGTATTTAGAGTTAGTGTATATAAATATATAAACTTGTAGTTCGACTTACAGTTGTACCTTTACCCAATTTTCTTACAAATTTAGTGTTAAAAAAAAAACAAGTAGGAATTCTATAATCGAGTGTGCTCGACTGTAAGATACCCGCCATCCATTTTGAATAAAAGCAAAATATCGCGGTATAAAATGCTCAAAATATACCAAAATAATATACAGAAAATACTAAAAATATGCCAAACGGTATATTTGGTATATTGATATACTACCACATTCAAAATAATTAAGCTTCTTTTGACTGTTACATACATTTCCTGCCAGCACAAAGTTATAATACCCTTCTACTCTATGGGTAGCGGGTATAAAAAAGTAAGCGGTTTAAACAGGCGTGAAATGAAGTGAGATTCACGTGTAAATGGCGTGCGGTGTCCTTTCAACTGTTTCACATTTTAATTCGATTGATTTATGTATTTAAAAGCAGCTGCCATCTGAAAACAACCTTCCATAGAATATTTTAATAATCATTAAATTGATATTAATGCCGAGATTACAATAATCGTTGAATGCTATTTTTAAGTACATTCAACACTCGATATATAAATAGATTCGATGCACATCGAAAAGTATTCAATGAAATTCATTCGACATAAGCTGGAAGCAAAATGGTTTTAAAAAGTCAAAAATCATTGTACTGCAATGCTCAAATTTGTGAATTGAACTTGAGTTCGTATCGTACGCAACAGGCACTTTCAAGTTAAGCCAGATTGATGATGCTTCATTGCGTGTACGGTAAATAATGAAATTGAAATAATAGAAACAAAGAAAGGTTTTATATTCAATTGAAGTGCCACTTCAGATCTCTTCTCTCGCTGCCAGACTGTCGTCTCTTACATGTATCGATGTCGATTTCGATGTCGATGTTGATGCGAATGTCGTTGTCTTTTACTTGCTCCACAGAATTCAGCCTTTGGATTTTCACGTCTCAAGTAAATTGCCATAGTTTAAATCTGAATGAAGTGCTTTAAACAATTCGACTTTTTCATATTTCTTAAATGTGTCGCATAGAATTTTATTGTGCAGCAAATATGTAGCTGTCAGACACATTATTTCGCAGACAGTTAAACATAAGTAAAATGCATTCCTGACAAAATAATTAATGCTAATAATCAAATTATAGATAAAGCGTTGACACTTTATGCATGTTCAAATGCAGCTTGGAAATAAGACAATTAAAAGCAATTTTGCAATTAGTCGTTTATGCATGAAACGAGATTTATTATTCGTTCAATATGTCGCAAATTTCGTAATCCAATTATAGCTTTCTCCTCCTCTTCTCTCTCTGTTTAGCTCTTTTACATTTTCGACACTTTACTTTATGCAACTGTGCTGCAAATTGTGATGATTTGAATTGACATAGCAAGACAGCCAAAGTAACAAAATTCACATCATATTTTTTTAGACTCGTACATCAAAACATGGAGAGAAGTAAAAGCAAAGTTGATCGACTTTGTTACGCACTTCCAAGTGTAACTTTACTTTATTGAGAGAGCATTGTCAATGCAACTCATTCGTGTTAGGGTACATTAATTTGATTCTGGAAAGCAGAGTTTTATATATTTTTACAATTCGCCGTGTTACTAAATGGATAAATGACAACAATGATAGCTGCTAATGGCTTTACAACGTCGTCAGTTCAATGCGATTGCAAATGCAGTTATCATGTCAAATAGATTGAATGAATAGATTCGTATTCAGCTCAACTAGCAGATAATAAGTTTTACCTTAAAATGTGTTGCTTTTTTATTTGTTTGCTTCATATGTAACTAGCTTATATTAATTTTAGTTAATTTTTATTTTAGTTGTTTTAAGAATTTGATTTTTATGTGACATTTTTGTTTAGCTTTATTTGCTTTTTTGAGGTGCTACTTGCATATATTCTTCATTTAATTTTTTTTTAATCAGCTCTTGGTTAGTTTTGTTTACTGATGTTATTTTAAGAAAGTTTTAAAGAATAAAAGACTATTAGAAAATATACGTTAAGCTGTTTATTTTTTTTGTTTTTTCTTAGTATTTATTTTTAGTTGAACTGCAATTTATTCAACTTTACTTTTATTAAGCTTTATTTATTTATTTTAGGAGTTACAATTTATTTTACTATATTACATTTTTTAGATTTTTGTCTAGTTATTTAAATTTGTTTCAACTCTTTGCTTAAATTCTGTAAAACATTTCCCTTTCACTGTAAATTCAATATTTTGTAAGTAATTTTGTGCATACGTCTGCAACGTTCTGCAATGCGTTTTTATGGATTTTCATTGTGACACGCTTAAGCTTAGTGCAAATACTGGAATGAAAATCTGTGTAAAATTGCGTATTGACATTTTACAAATTTATGTGATGTACTTGGCAATAAATGCTGTCAATAATATTCATTCACACACAAATATGGTGAATGCGGTTATTCACATCTGTGTGTGTGTGTGCGTGTGTTGTTTAACACAATTACTCCCGCATTTTTTATGGGCATAAAAGGTAAAAAAATGAAGCGCTTTGGCAACAGTTGCAGTCGAGACTCGGTAAACGGCAGTTTGGTAGTTGGCAGTTTACAGTTTTCAGTTTGCAGTTTGCAGTCGTTGGCCGTGACAATCGTTTGTCGTGCATCCTTATACGCATCCTCGTCGTTTATCCTTTATCCTTTATGCAGTGCATTGTTGTATCTAGCATGCGGCACTCAGTTGTCGTATTTGTGCTGTTGCATCGTTTACATATCCGTCGACGTTGCCATTCATTTTATGCACTTGCCGACAACCAGAGAGAAGGCAAAGAAGGAGGCAAAGAAGGAGGCAAAGAAGGAGGCAAAGACGAAGGACAAAGGACGATGACAGTTGCGCTGGCTTTAAGCTTAAAATGTCGCCCAAGTCGGTTGCAGCAGTCTTCATGATTATAGCAAAGGGCGGGGGATGAAAGTGCTTTTGGTCTGCATTGTTTCAGCATCGCTTGAGCCGTTTGACTATCTGTCTGTCTCTCTGTCTAACCGTCTGGCTGTCTGTCTGTCTGTCTGTCTGGCTGGCTGTCTGACTATTTGGGTGCCAAATGAAATTGCCACTAAACAAAGCAACTGCCACCGGCTGCGCTTATACAAGAAGCACCAAACACTCGGACAAGCACAAAGCACAGTTCCAACCGTTTGCTGACAAGTGTCGGCTTATCACCATCCACCACACACACACACACACACACACACATACAGCAGCAGCTGCATTTACAACAACACAACTTCTAGTTAAGAGTTACTAATTTAACAAGTTGCGGCATTCAGATGTTCAGAGTTGCAAGCTGCGAATTACACATTAATTAGCCATTGGACCAAGTAGAACTTTGTCTGTGGACGAAGCTCAAAATACAAGCTTGGCACAACCAAAATACCGAGAAAACAACAGTGCGATTTACTTATGCAAGAAACAAACTTAAATTGACATAATAATAAGTGTCCAAACTCAACTCGAATGTCAGCTTGCTAAGCTTGCTTAGTTTTTTTCCCCATAGCTGCGATGTAGTTAACATCTGCTAAAACATCATTTGATACTAGGCAACTATATTCTACAAATGTAGAATTGTACAAAATAAAATAGTGAACAAATATAAATTGCAATAAATATAATTATAATATTAATTTATAAATCTAAGTATAAAATTGTTTTTCTTAAGTGATTTACTGTCTGAACACTTACCGAATAGAATAAACGTTAGGAACCACACCAAATAGTTTACAAGAAATGTTTGCAAGTTGGTTCATTTTAATTCCTGCTTATAAATTTAAATGATAATTTACAAGGACAAACCTTTTCAAACAAAAGTTAAGTCACAAACCATATCAACTATTTTAACCAATGCTCAAAGCCTTTATTTCATTATCTAATTGTTACATGTTATGCATTTTTTAATGCGAATTCTGTTTTCAAATTTATTGAAATATGTTTATGAAATCTTAATCAATTTTTGTACATATTGGGTACTTTGAATATTTTTGTAGTTTTAATGGAAGATCTACATCATGATCTATTTTATATAATATTATATAATGATCACTTTGTATCTATGATGCTATGATGCTATGACGACAATAGATCTCTTAAATCTTTAAATCTAAAATTATATTATTGTATTAAATGAGTTTTCTGTTACCTACATATATGGCTTCTTATACTTCCTTCATAGTTTGGAGAAATTACATTATGAACTTTTCTTATAAATAGGAAAATTAATTATTACTTAATTAAAATAGCATGTTCTTCGGATGAAAATTCAACGGAAGAAGAGCATTTGTTAAATATCAAAAATAAGTTTTTTGTTAAATTCAAGAAAAGT
Organism: Drosophila nasuta; assembly: GCF_023558535.2. NCBI lineage: Eukaryota > Metazoa > Arthropoda > Insecta > Diptera > Drosophilidae > Drosophila > Drosophila nasuta. The sequence continues at coordinate 11,871,683 of NC_083459.1, read as the reverse complement.
AATTTGAAATAGAGTAATGTATTTACCTCTACTACAAACTATCGATATATCGATAGTTTTGTCTAGTTTCAAAAGGAGTAGACGACACTTAGATCGCTGACAGATTTGAGAGACAAAAGCGACACAATTCAAGCAAATTTGGAACGAATAAAATAGTAAAATTTTCAACACAGTCATCGAATTCGCCATCTACCACAAATACTATTTTAGATAGATGGAATCACGAAGTGGGGATCGTCAGCGTCGAGCCTCGGCCAAGTGCAGTGCTGCCCCGACGCTTCCCTCGTCGCAGGATGAGGAATTCCATTTGCGGATGATTGATTTGTATGCTCAGCAGCCGTGTCTGTGGAATACAACACTCTGCGAATACCAAAACGCGGAGCTGAAGCGTGAGGCATGGGAAGACATCACACGACATCTGGGCTCCCATTTGAATGCCTCGTTTGTGCGCAATCGCATTCAGAGCATGCGATATCGTCTCAATGTGTACAAGCTGCAGCTGCTGGAGTACAAGATGAGTCCCGAGACCGCCAAGATGCCCGAGAAGCTCTATTTCATGGATAAGTTTGACTTTCTTGACTCCATCCTCAGCTTGGACGATGAGCAGTCTCCGCCAGAGAAGTCGGAGAGCGAGACGAGCGATGTAAGGTCGAGTCTAAGTATTTCCAGCATTTGTGAGCAACGTGTGCAACAGGAGCAATTGAAGCTGCCGCAATTGGTGCAGCGTCTGAAAGCTGCCAGTCAACAGCTGCCAGAGACAAGTCAAGTGCTCGACGTTTCGTTGAGGAGTCACTTGCAGCGTTTGAGTCTCGTCGAGCAGGGCAAGGAGTTGACCAGCGATAACTCACTCTTGCATATACCCAGCGTGGTGAGGAAGCGTTTGCAGCAACAGTTGTCACAGGCAGAGCCAGAGCATAAGATGAACACAGAGGTAGAGGCGGAGACAGAGACTGAGGCAGAGAAGAGCAGCTCCAAGGCAAATGTTTCACTGTTGAGCATTCCACAAGCTTCGCTGCGAGCTAAACCAGGTGATTCGATATCCAAAACGCGTGTGAGCAAGCTGCCAAAGCAATCGAAGAAAATGGAATTGTTGGAGGCGCAGCAGCTATCCGATGACGAGGATCTCTATCGCCTTCACTGGAGTGTGCGGCGAGAGCAGAGTTCACGTCGTGCTGTCGCCTTGCCACCGAATCACGAGTTGCATCCATCGCAAGCGATGCCGCCGCTGCTCTTTGGCACTTCTCTATCCCGTTCTAGCACGAAGAGTCGTAGCACTTACAACGCGAAAACCTAATCAAATTAATTTCAATTTTCCCATTGACAACCGCACATATCTGTGTGTGTGTATGTGTGTGCTGCATAAGTGAACTCTTTCATTAAATCGCAACTTAAGTAACTCAATCGATTAATTAAACAATAAAACAGGCTTCGAAGCTGCTTAATGTTAATTGCAAATTGCAAATCGTATTGCATGGTTTTTTTAATTATAGAAATTAATTACATTTTCATGCGCTCCATTCTCACAATAGTTACTAAGCTGTGCCTTAGTTCATGCTTAAATGCATTTTGAATTAGAACTTAATTGAAAACATATTAAATGTTTTATCATACCAGCAAAAGTTCTTAGAAGCTGACTATAAATTTAAAAATCTTTACAGACATTCGGTCAGTGCATTTGAATATCTGTAGAAGAGATAAAAAAACTTAACTGAATGCGATTTCAGATTGACAAATCTCATTGAACAATATATACAAATATATTTAATTTAAATATTATTTTAGTATAAGCTTCAATGATGCAGATTGTTGTTTGAAGAGGTGCGTTTTACTTTAGCTGATTTGACAATTTTTATTTCCATGATATTGACGTTTAGCTTGTATTTAGAATCTTTTTATCGTTAGTAGTTAGGCAGATTTGTTTTGGTATAACTCCAATTGCTCAGATATGATGCAACTCTAGAACATTGGAAGAAAGGGAGTTCGACTAGTTCGGTACATCTCTCAAATAATACCGGAGGTGTCCCAAGGCCAGCTCAGTGCGAACAGAAACCTCACATAGAGCAAAAGGGCAAATGCTAACTTGATCTCAGTGTTCAGTACACACAAGGACTTAGCGTATGGATCCTTTTGTCTTAAAGAGTTTTTATAAGTTGGAATTAAATTCGAATAATCTAGAAAACTGAAACATTCCATTAAAAGTTGTTTCACTAGAGTAACCCTAAATAGTTCTAAGCGAATAAAAGTTGTGGAGATTTAAAGTTCAAATTCGGAGTAAAGCTTCCCAAGTTATTATTGCTTTGCAGGAAGAGATTTTGCCATAACTTGCATATCAGCATTGTATGTTCGACAGGGCGTGAGATATACGTTTTTGTTGTGGTGAACTCGAGAATTGCATCTTTGAGCTGATGATAAATGAAATATTCTCATTTCCGTTTTCGGCTGCAGAGCATCAAGTAGAGCAAAGTTCATTTGACATTGTTGCATAGTCGTAATTTCATTTCCTCTTATCTCCCCCTTCTTCACTTGAACACGTTTTTTTTTAGCTTTTCCCTTCACATCCTCCTTCAGTTTCCTTCCGTTTATGTGCTAATCTCTGTCACGCTCTAGCTGTCAGCTGTTGCTGTCTCTGTTGCACGCATAAATTGGCAAAATTTTAATTTTCCACTAGATTTGCGTGGATTTTTTTTGCTCCCTTCTATCTTTTGTCTTCTTTTTTTCAATGTTCTTTACGGTTTGCTTTGATTTTTGCACACATCCGAGCACTTTTCGTGTGTTTGTGTGTGTGTGTGTTGTGGCTAGTGTCTGGTACGCTGTCGTTGGCTGTGAAGCAAAGAAAGGATCCCAAGTCCATGGCGAGCGCATTCTTTTATCTTTTGTTGCTGTTGTTATTGCTTTGATACCCAGCCCAAAGCGGGCATGCCAAGCTCTAGTCAAGCGGAGACCTTCCTTTCGTTGCAGTCGCAGCCGCATCCTCATCGTTATCGACTTCCTGCTTTGGTATGTCCTGCTTTTTGGTCACGGACTAAGTTTGCCAAAGTCTCCCAAGTGGAATCAGCAACTATTTTCGTCGACAGCTCTGTCTGCTTGTCGCTTCCGTTCCCCAACGCTCGGGCTGCGGCAACGCGGCGTATGATGAATTTATTCTGTGGCACAGCCAAGGGGGAGCGAACATTTCGTGACTGAGTGATGAGCGATGAGCGATTGACAAAACGTTAAGACGCCAAACAGAATTCAAGTAGTTGTGACTGTGAGCGGCAGGCAGACAATAAAATGAAGTTGACTGCGTCGAAGAAGAATAAGAAGAAGAAGATGATGACGAAGAGATGTGGATTAAATAGAGGGAAGCGGGCGAATCGAAGAGCAAATGAGATGTTATTGTTCTAGGTTAACCGCAGCGATGGGGCAAAATGGGATCTGAGGAACGACAGTGCTCAAATGGCATTAAATCGTTTTCACTATTTGCATTTGCATTTGCCACAGTCGCAGTCCCATTCACAATATTCTTTTATTCCTATCATTTTGTCTCGGTCTCTGCCTTTGCTTCTGCCTCTGCCTCTGCTTCGCAGCCTTCAAATAATGTCAAAAATTTGTTTCTTTTTCTCAATTTGAGCAAGCGACGTGCTCATTCTCGATTTGATTAATTCCAGTTCTCTCTGCCAAATGAAATGGAAGGCTACCTCGATGAGACATCTGACGAGGTGTGAGAATCCACAGCAGAGACAGACATCGAGACAGAGACAGAGGCAGAGAGAAAGGCAGAAAAAGAGCGAGAGAGCGAAGCAACTTGCACGCAACTTGGTCATGATTTATGAATGAGATAAAAAGTCTCAATGGCAAAACTTTTGCCGTCTCCCAAGCGACAAAGCCGCCATCGCCATTGCTGTTGCCGTTGCCTTTTACCACAGCCAAATTATTTTTAGCCGCTCTGGTTTGAGTTGCCCACAACAAACCGGGCTAAATAAATTACAGTTGAGGCTTGAAAATAATATTCGCCTAAAGCGTTTGCCGAATTTAAGGCTGTGAGTCGGCTCAACTCTCTGGCATCCGGCATCCTGGGCGCTCAGCCAAATGTTAAATGGGCTCATTAAAAGCAGCAAAATCCAATAAAATTGCCAGTGATGATGCGGGGCAAAAGGGGGGATCGAGTAAACAACAGCAAGTTGAGTACATTGAAAGTGCTTTGTTATTTTGTTGCTTGCTCAACTTTATGTAGAACTGAAACAATGAGCTCTTATGTAACCGAAAAGATATTAAGCATAATTACTCAACAATTTGAATGTCCATTTCTAAGGGGTCGTATGTGTGTGTGTGTGTGTCTCAGTCACGATCAAGGACACGCAGCTGCTCCTCGATGCATTCGCAACACGCTTCATCGAATTCGGTAGCTTGTATGTACTTCTGGACACCATTAAACTCCTTTTTGAGAGCAGCAAACGAGCTGGAGTAAAGCATTTTATTCTTGATCTTTGCCTGCATCGGACACCACAGCATCAGGAAGAGCTTCTCCTTGAGGCACGTGGATGAGGCGCCCTGGCACTGATGTTGATAGGCATAATCGTAGACCGCATAGCGACATTCCTCGGGTCCGATCTTGCGCAAATCTTCAAGAAAATCATCATATTCAGCATCGCGTGCGCCAATAATTTCAATGTTGATTTCGCGCTCCTCTTTGATGGCGAAGATCACATAGCGATGTTGCTTCATCTTGCGAATGTCCTCGAAGATGTCCTTGCACTCGCTGGCCACCTCAATACCCGAAGTCATCTTGCTGTCGCTGCGAGAGTGGTGAATGGTGAGTGGCGAAAGGCCCTTAAATCAACCAATCAGTTAAACAATCAAAATTCCAGACTCACCAGAAAATGTACTTGCTTTTATGATTTTAAAATTTGTGTTTGTTTCGTTTGGTATTGCTGAAAATTCTAAAGTTGATTCTTAATTCAGTGAAGAAAGCAAACTATTAAATCAAAGCTAGCTGGGAATGATTCTTGATTCATTAATTGACTATAATACTTAAGTAAAAAATCTATAGAAAACTGTAAAGGACATATATTCTGTGCAAATAATAATAATTTTAACAGTTTATTTGAATAATATTAAAATAAGTTTTACAAGCAAGTCACAAGGCTTAAAAAATATGACAAATTTTAAATATACGCGTCTCAATGTCAACAAGATATACCAAATATATACCGAAATATACCTAAAATATATTAAGCAATGTATGGAGAGATATACCTTAAATAGCCCAAACAAAAAAACTACTGTAAAACTACTTAAATATACTTCTACAAATATATATAGCTGTATTATCGTTATAATATACCATATATATGTTACCTTTAATAAACCCAATAAAATTACTGAATACTACTTACTACTGTGGGCAAAAAAGTAAGGTGAATTTGTTTGTAAAATGAAAAATCTTTATTTATTCTACTAAATCAATATCATGCACTTCATGATAAAATACATTTATGCACACTTTTTTTTCTATCCTCGAAACATGCCAAATAGTCCCTTTTCGGTATAGCCATCAGTGCCTTCTTCGATTTAGCTTTTATCTCCTCAATCGACTCGAAACGCGTTCCCCGAAGTGGTCCCTTCAGTTTTGGGAATAGTCAGAAGTCACACGGAGTTAAATCAGGCGAATACGGTAATTGTGGAACGATATGCCTCGAATTTTTGGCGAAATGGTCAAGAAAAACGTGAACGTGTCGTTTTTGGTACCAAACGAGATTTGACTTTTCGTAGGCCCAAATGGTATTTCAAAATGGTTTTCACAGATCTTTCTGATATTCCGATCATATCAGTAAGGTCTCTAATAGTCAACCGACGATTTTTGCCTCCACTTCATTGACGTGTTGGTCATGTATTGACGTCGATTGTCGTCCGGAGCGCTCCAAGTCCTCAACACGTTCTCGACCCTTTTTGAAGTCTTTGTACCACTTAAAAACATTTTTTTTGTGACATGGTAGAATCACCAAAGGTCTTCCGCAACATCTTCGGCAAACAAAATTTGATGGCACTTCTCATTCAGACATTGTAAAAAATCGAAAAATGCACTCTTGGTCGTTTGGAAAACACAAGCGTAAATATATTTCTGATAATGACATTCATATGAAATTTGGCCCAGATGTCATCAACAGTCTTGCCAACTTAAGAAAAAAAAAATTAGTCCGAATTGTTAGACCCGCGAAGTTTAAATTGAAAATTCACCTTACTTTTTGCCCACAGTAGTAAATATACCAAAAAAAAAGATATAAAACAAGTACTAGATTTACGATATGCTACTCAAACAGATACATTTATGGAAAATTAATGTAAAGACATATATAATGTAAAGTGAAATTAATGAAATAAGAATTGTGATAGGCGAAGTCAATATTTATTTATTAAAGGAAAAATGCAGACATATGGCGAATGGAGAAATCCGAATTTTTAATTTAAATTATTGCTGCACTTTGCCCAAGGTTGAAAATGATTGGAGCGGCAGTTCAAACAAGAGGCTGCAATTGATGGTGAGTCTCTGCTCTTGACTGTGTCTATTGTTTTCTTATCACTTATTATCTCAGCGCATATACTCTCCGACCACACATATAGTCATAGTTATATCTAGTGGCATAGTCTCAACACATGAGAGTGCAAACACATACGTACATAACATTTGTGTACATTCTTGTATGCCTGAATATGCATATAGAAGTAGACACACACACATACACACAAACGGTGCTTGTTTGGAAACAAAAGCGAATCTAATTGGGTAGCCACGAGGTGCGTGTGTGGGAAGAGAGCAACAAAGAAAGAAAGAGGAGCAGATAGTGTGCTCAAAGGAGAGACTAGAAACCAGCAAACAACTGTATTATTCATTAACTCTCTGCACAATTATAAATTAAGTGGTCGACTGCAAAACTTTCCAGGTAAACTATTCTGCAAATAAATGCTCAACTTTTAACCGCTCTAGGCGTAGTTTCTTAAATTCTATCTTAAGATGATTTGGTTTTTAAATGTATTCTTAGCTTTAGCTTATATAAGTAAAAATGATTTGAATTGTCTGCAAGTTTTAACATTGTAATCAGTAATTGAATAAGTTAAAATATAAAATAAATAAAATAAATCCAAACACTTCTTGAAGCATTAATAATTGCCTGAAAAACAAACTGCAATTTTTAAAAGAAAGTTGTTACAATTATCTCAAAATTTAAGAAGTGAAAAGAGCAAACTGCATTTAAGTAAAATAGTTTATAATACTGAAGTTGAAAATTCAGAGATTCATGAGTGCGGAAATGAGAAAGAATATATATATTTTTAATAAGTAAACCTCACATTTAAAATATAAAATAAATCCAAACACTTCTTGAAGCATTAATAATTGCCTGAAAAACAAACTGCAATTTTTAAAAGAAAGTTGTTACAATTATCTCAAAGAATTTAAGAAGTAAAAAGAGCAAACTGCATTTAAGTAAAATAGTTTATAATACTGAAGTTGAAAATTCAGAGATTCATGAGTGCGGAAATGAGAAAGAAAATACATATATTTTTAATAAGTAAACCTCACATCAATTAGGATTACAAAGAATTAACGAATGCAGCTCTACTTGAGAGAGTTGTCAAAGACTTGCTTGCTGTGGCTGTGGCTGTGATGATGGCTGTGGCTGTTGCTGTGTGAAGCTGTGGTCCGAGTAACCATGGGAGATCCACAGCAGTGTGTTTGTGTGTGCTATTTAAATTCAATATGCGCTTGGCTCATGCATATTTCAGTACTCTTTCGTTCTCTCTCTCTCTCTCTCCCGTATCTTTATGTAATCAACATGCGTGGCTCATGCTCATATTGTATACCATTAACAGGCGCTCCAATTTGGCTCTGTCATTGCGAAAATTGAGAATCTCAGGGGCTGCGGCTGAAGACACAGGCGAAGTCGAAAGAAGATGATGAAGAAGAAGAAAGTGGAAAAAGTAAACGAAGAAAAAATAGCATTAAATACAAAATAATGTAAAATACACTTGAGGCAGCGAGCTCGAGGCATCGGCAAGGCCTTTGCGAGTGCCTCTCCAGCCTGCGGCCCCCACAGTTGCCCAACAACAAAGAGACAAAAGAACAACAACAAAAGGAAGATGAATAACAGCAACGCGAGGAACAAGTTAAGATACTGATACTGAGCATAGACCAAGAGCTGGCTCAGCTGCCAGATACGCTGTAAGCAAGTGATTTGCTGTCAAATGAAAACAACTTGAGGATTAAGCTTAGGCTAATGCCAACAAACAACCTGACACAACTTTACAGGGTATCACTCATGGGGGAGTTGGCAACCGGCAACTGGCAACTGGCAACTGGGACAACAACGACAAGTTATGGGCATTAAAGACCGCGAGCTGCAGCGTCGCCCTGCGGCCAATGTTGAGCGGAGATTTCGTTTTTTATTACGCGTAAATGAAAGACATTTGTTGTCGAATGTTGTCGTGCATGCTGCCACAGATTGTGACTGCGACTGCGACTGCGAGGCGAGGCGAAGCGAAGCGAAGAGTGGGTAATGAGGTGGAGATTTGCTACGAAGCGAGAGCGAGTGCGAATCTTCTTTTGCTGCTCGAAACTTTTGCCTTTGCCTTGGCGATTAAAATCGCTTTTACGGCCGCCAGGCGTCGTCCATCGACGACAAGTGGAACGGACTCGAGGGTCGAGTGGGTGAGTGGGTGAGGGACTGGTTATAAAATGTTATTCGTTACTTAAATGCGAATGATTAACAAGCAATCGAAACATCCAAAAAGGGACAGCAAAACCCCACGACGATGGGCGAAGACAGAGTTTTCAATTAATTATGCTGGCATTATTCATGCGTCTGTTGCCATTGAACCCAAGCAGTACAAACTTAGCCACGCTCCACGTCTCCGTCTCCGTCCCCATCTCTGTCTCACACTCACACAAATGGCAAAGTTCACTTAAGTTTAATTGATTTGAGGCATTTGTTTTAAACAACAGAGAACAAAGCATAACAAAAGAATAAACTCAACACAACAAATGGTCTGTAAGAATTCTCTTGTTCACATTTTTTAAAAGGAGTAAAGATTGCGTATACGACTGTGAGTACGAGTACAGTTTCTACACATGTAAATACTATATGCTGCTTGAATAAGTGAATTCAATTGAATACTATATTTAAATTGTTCTTAGTATTGTAAATTATTTTCAGAAACCCTTTTGCATAAATGAAGCCATTTTTTATGGCTAAAAATAATTATTTTTAGCCTTATTTTTCTACATATTCTATCTTTTCATAAACTTTTGTATCACACGAACGAAAAAAAATACACTTTTAATGTAAATAATAAATACGATTGTTATCAAAAATGTGACGGGCAAAATGAAAATTATTTTCGATTACAAAAAATGCATTTCTGCACAACATTCTAAAATTACACGCATTGCTTCAGGTTGCACTAAAATTTACATTTTAATAGATTGCAAAAAATGTATAAAAATAATCATAGAGATTTGATTGATTAATATATTTGGGTTATTGACAAAATGGAAATCGCTTTATTTTGTTCTTCTAAAGCAATGAATTTAAGTAATTTTCTGAACTGTTTACTCTAAATTGAGTAAATATGAGTGATGCTTAAATTATGTTTTAATACATTGCAATTGGTTATCACGTTATTGTTTTAATTTGCAATTTTATTGAATTGATTCTTTATTATAAAGTAATTTATTTTTATTATTTTGTACATATAACTTTTGATTAAAGTGTAGTTAACTTATATTTTATAATATTAGACGCTATGCCATTTGACTTAACATAGTTGTAGCTTAATTTTATTCAATTCAATTGGATTTAGAATAATAAAATAATATACATAATAATACATTAATTGTTTTTTGTCATGTTTGCTAAATAATTAGCTGCTCATATGCTCTGAAAATATGTTTAAAATTTTGTATGTAACATTACTTATTCGCCCTGTATGACGACATATATTTGTGCAATTTTGATATGTAGCTAATGTAATTGAGTATGCATTTATTTTGTATTTTAAATTCGGGGCAAAATAATATTTTCAATCTATTTTCAGTACATAATTAAGTAGAAACTTGTTTAACGTTGGTTTGAGCAGAATTTGTTTAAAGTTTCCTTTTTTTTTTGGGTATTATATCATGCAATTAAAATACAACAATGTAAAAAGATACTTTACTTGCATGTTGCATATGTAATGCACTTTACACTGATGTTGAACACACTTTAAGTTAGCCGAAAAATAATATTTTCACGCTGGTGGATAAAAAGTAAAACCTTGTTGAGTTAAAGCATTTTATCGTTGAAACATTTTGTTTTCTTTTATTTGTATTTGTGTTGCATCATGCAATTAAAATACAACCAATTATATGAAGCATCCAATTTAAGGATACACTTAACTATAGTATGTAGTTTTTAGTACATGGTAAAAGTGGAACAAAAGCCCAGCAGCTGGCTCAGTTAAATTGGCAAAAACAAGATTTTAAATTAGTTTTGTCATCGAAATTCGAATATATGCAAATTGGTAACTGAGTGTGAGCGTGAATGTCAATGTGAGTGGGTGTGTGTGAGTGGGTGTGTGTGTGTGTGTGTGGGTGCTATCAATCGAAGCAATTGTCTCACATGAATACCCAGAATACGAATGCAACATTTGCATTGTAGTCAAATCTATGGTTATTCTGGCACAATATCCAATGTAGTTGAACTAAACTTGCCACCCATGGAAATTAAATGAAATTGTCAACATGTTGTTGGTACAACCAGCTGCTATTGTCATCATTAGTAGACAGTTGTAAGTTGACTCCTTGCATGCATGAATATGCTGAATTAACTACAAGCCAGCATGCTGAGTCCCATCTTATTAAGCAACGTCAAAATTGTTATCAGCTTTTATTTCCTCACATCAATTTAAGCTATAATTCTGCATAATAATACGTTGAAATTGTGATTGAAATGATGTCTTCAAATAGGCTTTGTTATTTAATTCAAAATAGGACTAAGAACTTAATACTTTAATCACAAATGCAGCTGCGTTCCTTGAAATAGCAGTGTGACAGCCTATGAAAGGATTCACCTATTTACATATGTTGGATTGATTTTATTCCCAGCTGTGTTAACTACAAGGCAACATTCTTAGTCCGCTTTAATTAACCAACATCAAAATTGTTATCAGCTTATATTTCAAAATGTATTCCCATGAACTTTGCATAATAACACGTTGCAATCTTGATCGAAATCTGTGTTGAAATTTACTTTGATATTTAAGCCAGTCAAGGCTAAGAACTTAACGCTCTGACCACAAATTCAGTTGTGTTCATTTCAAGGAGCAGTGCCATTTAAGATGTTTATGTGAGATTGATAATATGAAAGCATTTATTTACTATTTCATATAACTTAAGCTTAGTTTAACGACTAAATGTTGCATATATAAAAGAGCTGAATTAACTACAAACCAGCATGCTAAGTCCCTTCTAATTAACCAACATCTAAATTATTGTCAGCCTATATTTCACTGCATTTCCTTCTCATTCTTCCACACGAATTTTAGCTATAATTTTGCATAATAACACTTTGCAATTCTGATCGAAAAATCCTTTATTGTGTGGTTATTTAAGCCAGTCAAGACACAAAATGTAATTCACTAATCACGCTGCAATTTGCCTTTTGCAATCGGAAATAACACGTAAAACTATGAGAGGATTAGGTTTTATTTATTTATTTAGAATAGTTAGATACAATTTAAATCAACACTAACAACAGCTTTCAGCTTGGATTAAACTATTTGTGTGGGATTGATTATATGAGCAGCTTTATGCAATATTTCATATATTTACATATGTTTGTCGTTAGCACTTTTCGTGTTTTTTTAAATCAGTAATCAGATAAAAAATGGCTAGATCAGCTTCAAACTATGTGTTAAATAAGAAAGCTGAGAGGATCGACCCAAAACCGCGATCTGAAAATACATTCTGTAGAGGAGCAGATTGGCAGACACACGAGCCGATATAGCGACAAGTTGCTAACCCATAGAAGCAGACTCGTTAGCAGAATCCTAGGCGATTAAAGCGTCAAGGTTTCGCCAAAACGTTCACCCAATCGTAAACTTCACATAAACTCCTTAAACTAATAGTATGAGGTTTGGCCCAAATAAATACATTTTTTACATGTGTTGTTATAGTACTTTATTCTTCCTGCTGTATTGCTTCGATACTTAATAAAAAAGCTAATTATTTAAAAAAAGAAAGCAATCGCCTTCAAGATTTCTTTAAGAAAAGTATTCAGCGTATTGCTTATTGGTGGCATTACTCAATTTGCGCTCAAAGCACATTAAATGCAATGCAGGCATTGCCACAAGCGTACTTAAGGTGTCATTACAAGCTTGTGCACAGTGTGGCACGTAAATTTGCAACAAAAAAGGCAAAAGTTTCTCAGGAGCTATGGCAAAAAACGTCTCTGCTAAGACTTCGGCAGTTGAAACTTGCTCCGTTGTCATAAGAAAAGAACAAAGTTTGTGCAGGAAACGTTGCACGTGGGTCAACCGCATTGCAGCACAGACTCGAACATTGCAACACGTTGCAAGGTTGCAATATTAATGTTGCCATTGGGAAATTGGCGATAGCATTTTATACAAGATAATACACTTTTAGATTGTTATAACTTGAATTATATTTCTCGACTTTATTTACTTTTCTGTTATTATTTGATGCATTTACTATATCTGTGTAGTTTGCACATTTCTAACATCCATTGCCCCCATTTAGAGGCTTGAAAAGCTTCTGCAGACAGTTAAATAATTTGAGCAGTTAAATAATTTCAGTGAGGTTTCAAAATATTTTCAAACAATTGCATTTGCAACAATTAGCCAGGTAAATAAACCCCCATTAAATAGAAATATTGTATGCTCATGTTTTACTTCACAACAATAAAAAGCTTAACATAACATTTCCATTTAACTCTTATTACATTAAGAACTCACTGAATTATATATAAACAAGTAAGAAAGCTACAGTCGAGTGTGCTCGACTGTGAGATACCCGCTACCCATTTTGATTAACAGCAAAACAAAGAAGTGTTATAACAAAAATATATTGAAAGTATTTCTTTAATAAGTTCTAAAACTTGTAATTTTCAAAATACTGCAATTACTGCAATTATTATATGGCTAGCTTCAACAAAAATGTGAATCAAATTTAATCTACCTGCAAACATATTGTTTCTGAGACTGGCTGTTGACGCTGATCAAGAATATTTGAAAATGGTTTATAGGGTTGGCTTGGAGCCTTCCGGCACAAAATTATAATGACCTTCTTGCTCACGGGGAGAATGTATAAGATTGAACTTAATAGAACATCCCCATTTCACTTTAATTGCATTAAGAAATAATAGAATTATCTATCGAAAATAGTTATTGGAATATAACATCACTCAAAATAAAATGTAGAAAGAAAAGTTCAAATTCAACATGTGTTATTAATTGCAACAATTGAATGTAAAGTGTGTAGGTTAAAGTCATTTGCTGCAGAGATGTCGTTTGATAAATATAAAGCATGTGCTTAACACACACACGCATTTACTTAAGCAATTAGATATTTGAGATCAAAGCGAAGCACGTGAGATGCTCGTGATTTATTCGCGGTAATTGGCCTCCCAAAGCCATAGAAATTCGAGATTAGGTGGAGCTGGAAATGGAGATGGAGCTGGAGATGGAGATGGAGATGGAGACGCTGTTGCGACGTGCAAACACTTAAGCCAAGGGCGAAGCTAATGCGTGATAAATTTTCATTTTTTTCTTTCGTTTCGTTTCGTTTCGTTTCGTGTATTTTTTTTTGTTCGTGATTCGCACGCAATTTTTGCCTGTCATGCGTCACCTGAGATGGGCCCCTTTGTGGGCTTTTCTTTTGTGTGTGTGGCAAATGCGCGACAATGCGACATCCGTTGTGGCATAAACTTTAAACGCGCGCAACGAACGAACGAACGAACGCTCGCTTGCTGGCTGCTGGCTGCTGCTTTTGCTTCTGCTTGATTCTTGGTGCGTATCCGTATTCCAGGGCGATGATCACTGCACATTCCAGGATATCAATTTCGTTAGATGTCTGCGGATGTCTGATGTCTGGTGTGTAGGCGTAAGCTTTTGGTTTGGGGCCCACACGCATGTCACGGGTGCAACGGTGCGTATGAGTAATTTTCAAATAAATGCTTATGTCGTCATCTCATGTACAATCATGTATTTGTGTGTAGGCCGACGAAAATATGCGAATGATAGACTAAATAGCGAATCACGCATAATTCAATTTTATTAAGTAAATTTTCGAAAAATGAATTCAATTCACCCTACAAACAAATTCTTAAGTCAATCCTCTATTAGTCTAGAATTTTTCTTTAACGATTCATTCTTATATAAACATGTCCGCCTATTTCTATGAACACCAAGATCGCACAGACTATAATTTTTTACAACTACAATTTTTTCGTATCGCACGAAAATCAAATAATAAACCAAATTGTCTAAGTTCGAATTGATGCTACCAGCTAGACACAACAAACGGCAGGAAATCGATAACAAAATTCAGTTAATGTTTATTTTTAAAAATGAACAAATTTCGCAAAGTTATTTAGTTTCTATGCTCAAAAGCTGAAAGAGGAAAAATTCAAAAATTATTTAGTATTACAATTTCACAAAACATGCTTCCATATAAATGTAATATTGTTTTGCTTGCCTTCACTGCATTAAATTATTATATATCACCATCTAGCCTGCCAGCCTGCTGAATGCATTTCCACCAGCTTACTCTTTTAACGTATTGCAGTTCTGCACAACGGTTGAGTAACAGTTGATCAAAAGCAGGCTTGGAAATCTTTGTGAAGCTCTCCTGCGTGATCACGCCCACTTAGCAGCTCCACCCTTATTGATATCTAGGTCCGCCGCCTAGTCAAAGACACACACAAAATATGACGAACATACAGGAAAATTTTTGGCAATGATTTTTTTTTGAGTAGCTTGCTTAAATCAGTTAACAAACAGCTTGCTCTGTTAATGCATTGCGATGCCTTTCAGTTCTGAACAACTATTTAACAATATGTAGTAAGAACTGTTTAGTAACAGTTGATTAACAGTGCTGTGAACAAGCTAGGGCAAATCTTCATGAATCTCTCCTGCTTAACCACGCCCACTTAGCCCACTCGCATTCACTAATATTTCGGTCCGCCGCCTAGTCAAATACACACACACAATATGATCAACATACAGGCCAATTTTTGGCAACGTTTTTTTTTTGAGTAACTTAAATCAATTACGAAGAAATTTTGACAATCTTATATTTTCTTACGGCGCTTAAATGTTTCAAAATGAGAAGAAAATTCTTAAATCAATAATTTGGTATTTTAAATTAATAACATACTTATTTCGTTCGTTTTTGCATACAAGCTCAGTTATTAATAATAAAAATAAGAGTGCCAAGCTGTATTCTATTGATTTGACACAACTACGCAAAGAAAAAAAATGTATAAAAAAATGATTATGCAATACTACCTTCTAACTTACACATTTTTTTTATTCAAATAAATTAAATAGCAAGGAATGTCAAAGGCACAAAAAAAACAAGTAAGAAAGTTACAGTCGAGTGTGCTCGACTGTGAGATACCCGCTATCCATTTTTAATAAAGGCAAAATATTGCGGTATCATTTTCAAAATAAACCGAAAATATTAAAAAAAATACTGAAAATATACCAAATGGTATATTTGGTATATCGATATAGTACACCATTTAAAATATACCATAGACGGCACAATATACCAGATTGTCGGCCAAAGCAACTCAGACCCCTAGTAAGTAGGCGTCTTTGCCCATACAAAAGTATTTCTTTAATAACTTCCACAATTTTTATCTGATCGCAACCAAATTTTCAGGAATCATAACTACTATAGTAATTATAGTATAGGCTTGTTATTCGATTTTTTTGATTTGCGGGGGCGGAAGTGGGTGTGGCTAGATCGTCTCGGCTGTTGACGCTGATCAAGAATATATACACTTTATAGGGTCGGAGATGCCTCGTTCTACCTGTTACATACATTTCCTGCCGGCACAAAGTTATAATACCCTTTTACCCTATGGGTTGCGGGTATAAAAACAAGCTTGTCATCAATTTAGCTTGTTTAAGTCATCTACAGTTTGTTTTTATTCGTCGCGCAAATATTTAATGTCTGCAATTTCAATAATTAAAACGCTACAAAGTACGTATTTATCCATAGACAAATTAAAATTACTAATTAATGTAATAAAACTAGAATTTTTTGTTAAACAAATTAAAAAGTTGAGCAAGTTTTCTAGAGTGCTGCTATTCGTTGAGTTGAAATGTTAATTTCTTTATTTTTAGCTGAACTTTGAACTAACTCAAAACTAACTTTTGCTGCTTTTGCAAATATTTGACATATTTGTAAACTTCTTAAAGGCCCTTTGACAACTTTTACAGCTGGCGAGTGGCGATTGCCATCGTTTGATTTGCGGCAATGAAAGTCGGATATTCAATGCAAATTTTCAAAAGAAATCTCGGGCAATTTAAATTGCCAATTTAAGTCATCGATTGGCTGAATACAGTTGCCGAAGAAATTTCGTTTGCATTCGATTCACCTCAATATCTTGGCGAATTGCATTAACCCAATTGCAATTATGCCAGGTGGCACATTTGCATTTCGATTTCGAGGGCAACTTTTCCGCGTAATAACGTTATTTCATCCTCTTCGCTCTCCTCATTTTCCTCTTCCTTTCGCGCTCTCGATAAGTCTCTCAGTTGTGCTTATTGTTGTCCTCCGCGTAGTTCATTGATTTTATGCATTGACAATTATGCGTTGCACATTCTTTTCACATTTACACACGCTTAATAACATTCTTGTTAACCACAACACTTGCCGGGAATTACTCGCATTAAATCAGTCGAGAGTGTGAGTTCGTGACTGAGCTTCAAATTGCACCTGCAAATTTACTTTACTCATAGAGTGAAAAGGTGTTTATGTGGCATATAAACACGCGATATTTCGTAATATGGCAAATACTATTCTATATCAAGGTTCTCCTAAAAGAACTCAACTATTTGCTGATCAAATGATCAAATATTCTATTTCGCAATTATAAATAGTTAACATTACAATTACAATGGGAAATCAATTAATTTTATATAGAAAATAAGTTTTTGGAATATTTCCTACAATAACTATCAATTATATAAATTTAATTGTTTTTTTTTTTATTATTATAATAATAAAATCTTCTTTATTTCATATTATTTTAATTTATAATTCGAAATATGTCTAACAAACTGATCTGATCTAATATACAAGAGCGATTTCCTTAAGCTAGTACATAGATTCTTTGTATTGTTCTATGAAGAAGCGGATATATTTTTGTTATTACTAACAAAGGAAGCAAAACTCATTACTGAAATTATTATTTTTGTATTTATAATAAACCAAATATTAACAGCAAATATAGATTTTAATTAAAAAAAATGTACTTTAAATAAAAACAAATAAAAAGCTAAGTGATTTTATGCTAATGACTAAGAAAAATAAATTTTATTTTAAGTAACTTTAAGAAAATGCACGATTTCGTTAACTTTGTATAATCATTTGAATATTATATTTAAATTATCATTTAATACCAAAAGTTTTTGCATATCAACTTTATTTCAATTCTTATTAAAGCAATAAATAATTAACGAACTTTAACTCAAGTAAGCGTGCATCTAACCTCAGACCAGCAGTGTAAATATCAAAAGACAGCTCAAAATGCGAATTTGTCGCAAATATGCAGTAAGAACGGATCATAGAAAGAAAGCTCGAGTCAAAGCTTTTATATACAAGCTTTCTCAGAGCAGCGCTTTGTACCACGAAAGCGTTCGACAATATTAGCGTAACAACAGAAAACAAGACAAATTTGTATGGAAATATCAAAATTGAAAGAGCGAGATAGAGCGAGTGACGTGAGCGAGCGAGCGATATGCCGAGAGCTTGCACAGTGCGCGAAAACGGCGAACATGCCTCCAATTTTGGTCGTTTTGCGTGCAAATCGGGTTTCACACCAAAGTGCAGTACTGCCATTTGAGTGCCAGTGCTGCCATTTAGTTAAGCTGACGTCGTAAATAAGCGGGGTTAATCAGAACATTTTCTCTTCGTTGTTCGTTTTGTGTGTGTTCGCGTGTTCAACAACTTAAGGTAAATGTGAAAATCAATTACGATGTTTTGCATAATTTCGCGCATGGTAAATTTAAAAATAATCTTTCATTTTATAATGGAAAACTAAAATTCTATAAATTAAAATATGTTTATATTGTATCCTGCATGAGTCTCAATACTTTTACTCTGTCTGTCTGTGTGAACTAAAAAACTATGTAATTTAAATTGAGTACATTATTATTATATATAAATTATCTTTGTCTTAAAGTTCTAGACTAGAATTTGCTCAAAGAAGAACAACTTCCTTTCGCCAAAATTGTATGACTCTGAATATCTGTGAAGTGGAGATTAAACTGCATATTTATGTAAGTAATTTTGGTTATAAAGATAAACAATAATTATTTAGTATATTGAATAGTTGATAATATATAACAGAAGTAATATTGCTTCCTGCTGACGTCTGACTTCGTTACGATTGACTGCTGCTGTGGCCAGTTTTCTACTTTGATGACTGACTTTGTGCTTATCAACGTGCTAATACCAACTATACCTATAGGGTCGATCGACTAGCATCACCTCTGTTACATTTATAAGAAATTTTTTTATATGAAGTTATGTAATTGTAAATTTAAGCTTAAAATTGAAATAAAATGTATCTGCATCTATGTACATACAATGTTTCAAATAAACAAATCAAAGTAAGCAAAGCTTCATTTGACTATTCGACTCATCACGTGCTAGCTTCAAAGCCTCGCTCGTCTTACGCATCTTAGTCACTGATTATCTTTTTTCTCCTGCTTGCAGATACTCATTGGTTCAATTCAAATAAAAAAAGAAAAAGCTCTGTTCCCTTCAACTATCATACATGTGTTCATTTGAGCATCCTCATGATTGTCTAGAATTTTATGGATAATATCCATTTGATATACAAAGCTGCTTGCACTTCATGTACATGAAGGAAAATGATTCTGCATATGCAAAACTTCTTGCACATTTTTTTATGTTTTCACTTACTTCAGTTTTGTGTACTTACTGCTAAATGAGGGTAACTCGAAGCTCATTTACTTGTTGCCGCAGCACGTGTGTAAATAAAATAATTGTGGCAAGAGGGAATAATTCAAAAAACTCGAGTAGTTGATGTCATTTATAATCACGATGAATGATGAATAACATTAAAGTATTTAAGCATCGATTGATTGCCGATTAATGCACCGCCGCAATGTCTCCCATGCTCCTAGAGATAATGCAGTTAATCAAATGTTTGCCAGGGAATGGAATTGCGCAGTTGCATCACAACATCCATTAAGCTTTGAGGCAGAACTAAATGTTTTCAGCGTAATCCCATAATTCAGTTAAATAAGCCAATAAAAGCATTGCGCTTTCTCTGTCCCTGTCTCTCTCTCTCTCTCTCTCTGTCTGTCTTATCCTTTGCATCGCATTGGAAGTTTAATGTTGCATAAACTGCGTACATAAAGTTAGCTAACTCTCTCATTCCATTCATCCTTTTCCCACCGTTCACAACAGTTCGTACTTATGTATAATTATATGTATTATACATTTTTCCCGGAACGTGGGACGCAGACTACTCAGTTAACTACACTTGAAGAATGTACAAAATTAATTAACTAAAACAAAGCTATTGAAATAGTCATGCATTAAAACTATATGTTTAAGAAGATTAAAATCTTGCACTTAAATGATTATCAAGTGAATTAAACTATGTTAAATACACTTGAAGAATGTACAAAATTAATTAACTAAAACAAAACTATTTAAATAATCATGCATTAAAACTAAATGTTTAAGAAGATTGTGATTAAAATATTGCACTTAAATGATTATCAAGTGAATTAAACTATGTTAAATACACTTGAAGAATGTACAAAATTAATTAACTAAAACAAAACTATTCAAATAATCATGAATTAAAACTAAATGTTTAAGAAGATTGTGATTAAAATCTTGCACTTAAATGATTATCAAGTGAATTAAACTATGTGCTTAATACACTTCTTGCAGTGTAGAGCAAAATATGAAATGCAAAACAAATGGCGAAAGCAAAAGTGTTTTAAAGTCAAGGTTGCTCGATTGTTAGATTCCCAGCACTTGCAATTCAAATTCAAATTCAAATTTAAATTAATTTGCGCGCAAATTATAAACAATTCGCACTCAACGTGCCTAGCAAAAATGTTGGTTCGCAATGGAATTAATTAAGTTAAATCAAGTATACGAAGCTCTTGGTGCCCTTTGGCCTACCAACCAACGATAATCTTTTTGAGCGTTTTTACGAGAATACTCTCGAGTTATATGTCTGAGTATGTCGAGGGTAGAAGATGGCAGCTCGGCAGTTGTTGTTTGTTTGTTTGTCTGTATGCTTGCTTGTTTGGTGTTCATTTCCATCCTTTGCAGCTAATCAAAATGTTACAGCTTTTGTGCAATTAAAGTCGCAACATTGAGGACATGACAATGACGCACAAACAGTCCGTTTGGCAGTTGTCTGTTGCCTGAGTCTCAGCCGCAGTCGCAGCAACAGCACTTTCATTTGTATTCATGGTAGATTCATACACAATCACACTCACACACTCACACACTCAGTACACAGTGCTCAGTGCTCAGTGCTCAGTGTTATGGGTGCTCGTCATTTATTTGGCACATCATTACGGCCATACACTTGCCAACGGATATTTCAATTTCGTCAAACAGTCTGTCGAAATTCTCCCATTAATCAATTGCTCAGCTTTGGACGGATTTTTATTTTGGATTGATTGCATGTGTCCCATGAGAAGACAGACAGCAAGCTTGCGGTGAATCTTAAAATTGCTACAGAGATTTAATTAAAACCAGGTCAATATTTCTTTTTTAAAGTGATACAAAATGCTTTTTAAATTTACGTTACTCTAAAAAAAAAACTAATAAAAATTGTCAAAACTTTTACTCTCTTTAATCATAGTTAAGTAAATTTAAATTTAAATGAATCTAGGGAAGACAAAAATAAAATCATTTTGGTTTAATTTTATCTTTTATTTTTTAACGCCAATTCGTTGGAAATATATATTTTATTACACTTCTTTTTATTAGCTTATATAAATTGAAAGGGTATCAAATGTTTCGCGCTCTCTGCAGTTTTTTATTGTAAGTTGTTTGTTTATATTTTGCTTTGTGAGCGAAGCGCGTTGTTAACTTTGCTCGCATGCAAATGAATGACATGACGATGACACGGGAAATTTTGTCGCATGTGCTCCTTGTTGAAGCCATGCTCTGCGGCCAAAGCGACAACACACCAAACAAAAAAGTTAGAGTAAGAAACCTACATTCGAGCTTTGACTGTAGTTGACCCTTTACTTTAGTTCTATTTAAATTATAAAGTCTGTAGTTGTTTCTTTATTTCATTTCTCTTTAGAGCTTAAACAATGTTTATAAACTTCAAAAAAGTTGCCTGGCATAAGTTTCACTATCATTACTTAACATCATTTAAATTTATTGTATAATATTTTTATAAATTCAAAGAGTTATTATTTAATGCTTTAGTATATACACTAAATTATGCATTTGGTATGAGAAATTTGAATTCAAAAATAAAACCTGACAAATATAAGACAAAACTTAAAGTTTTTAACTTTCATAGTTAATGAGCCTAGGGCAAATTATGTACATAAGTTCTTTATTAAGTATTCCCAATGGAAATAAAAAACCCAAAAATGGGTAATTGATATTATATACACAGTTATATTTATTTTGTTATACATATTCATACATATAAATAAATATTAATAAAAAAAAAATTGTTTTATCACGTCTAAATTTTCATCGTCTGCCTGATTTTCATAAGTCAAACTTATCAGACCCGCTTTTACATTTGCCAAATGTGAAGGATTTGAAGCGACAAACTGACAAACTGGAAGTAACAAAAATCAACGACGAATAGTCGTTAAACAGATACCCATAAGTAAAATGAATTCCATCTATTATTCGCTCTCAAAGATGTTAAATAATAAAAGTATTTCTATATAAAGTATTTCAATTAAAAAGTTACAACATATTTTGTTTGGCAACTTAAAGTATTAATTAAAAATTGACTTCATAATTAAAAGATTTATGATATAAACGAAGTTATCCCCGGAAATGTTCAAGGATTAAAGATTATGATGCTATGAACTTAAACAAACCGTATTTAATTATTTATTTTAATTTAATTTATTTTACTTGAAATTTAGCAAGCACGCTCTTTTTTTAATAATGTTTACAGGGCATTCAAGGGAGGCAAGAAAGAAAGACAACAGCAACTTAAACAACCTAATGTGGAAATATTATTTTTTAATTAAGTAAGCCATAAAGCCAATGATAAACTCTCATCATTTTCTCATCATTTTTTGGCTCAGCTTTGGTGCTGCTGTTAAATTTGAGAGTCCCTCGAGGGAAGTGCGCACAGGTCACTGGTGAAGGCGTGAGAGAGGGTAACACATCCAGGCATCCTGACATCCAGGCGTCCTGACATCCTGACATCCGGCTGCCAAACGAATGCTAATGCCCTGTGCGTTGCGTATTTCTGGCCATAACGCAAAGGGCACTTTCGCAACGTGCTTCCTTCCAACTTTTGACAACGCGCACGCAGTTTGCATATTTGCACATCATTTGTAGCCCTTACCGCGAGTGACAAAGCGAAAGGCGGAGAGAGAGAGAGAGAGAGAGAGAGAGAGATGGGGAGAGCGAGTTGGAGACAGACTCGAAGGAGCAGGCCGCCAAGCATCCTTGGCTTGAGTGTAGGAAATTGCAGTGCGTGTTTAATTTATGACTTTGAATCGGCGCTGAAACTGAAACTGAAACTGTAATTAGTTGTGACGCGTTGCTGCCCCCAAACCGCAGCCACGTGCCCTCGTTCTCCACATTCCCCAACCCCCCCGCTCAGCTTATTCAATCTACATCGGCGTCCGTGTCGAATATGCGTTCGCCAAGTAGCACGTCATACGGAAATTTGAGGTGCACATGTTAGAGAGCCATTGTCGCTCAATTAACCACACAATTAATCACGCTGCAGACAGCAGACAGTAGACAACACGCAGCACGCAACAGGCGGTCAAAGATAGCGACAGAGATAGCGACTGAGACTGGGATTAAAGTTAAATTCAATTTCATTTACAGCTAATTAAATCATTGCACGTTGCAGCGAGAGAGAAAGAATATTACAATAATGAAAAATGAATGAAAGATTATGTATGTAAATAATATTTAGAAATTATTTGTAATCTGTAGTATAAATTTAAAATTGATTGTAACAGGAAGCTATATAAAATAATAATAATACTTTTTCTTCCGATATTTATAAAAAAAAAGAGACTAACTTTGCTAAATTGGTAAATTAGTGAAACAAGATTTCAATCGTGAATAAATAATATTGATTTCAAGTTCGAAAATCTGAATTTTGTTCTCGATACTTAATCTTGAAATAAGAATATGTAACTCTCTCATTTAAGTATTCTTGTAATAAGAATTTATTCTTGTATTTTTGTAGAATTTTAATCTTGATTTAAGAATTTAGCTTCTGAGTTTGATTTCGACCTCATACCATTATAATACAACAATTTATTGTTTATCTGTGAAGTGTAAAATATGATCTCTTTTTAACCTGAAGTTTTCCAATCTCAGTCTTGGCTGTGGCTGTAGTTTAGTAATTAAATATCGAGTCTCGCATGGATACCATTTGCATGGTAGTACAACACATTCATAAATCATGAGCAGCTTCGCTCGTGGTTTGGCGCCTTTTCACAAATGGAATTAATCAAATCGAGAATAAGCACGTCAGCGTAATGAAACCGAAGTTGACGCAATCGATGTGGCAAAGGAAAGGGAAGTGCATGCAAATCAGAATTTAATACAAACGCTGCTGCTGATGAATCGCGAAAAATACAAAATAAATCCATCATACGCAGTGTTTGCCGAAAGAGGTTAAGGAGGGAAGAAGCAAAAACGCAAAAAAGCTGCAAAACTGTTGCGTTTAAATTTGTTGGAGATGGAGAGTTCAACGAAAGTCGATGGTGATGGTGATGGCGATGGCGATAACGATAATGATGTATCCAAAATATACAGCATAAAAGAAACCAACGAACATAAAAGATGTGCGCAGACACAACAGCTCACACATACACAGAGAGAGACAAGCACACGTGCTCACATGAACATACACAGTGACAATGATGAGTGTAAAAATCAAAGCAAAGCAAAAGGAAAAGGAAGCAGAGAACAAACAAAAACACGAGCCAAAAATCCACGCAAATCTAGTGGAAAATTAAAATTTTGCCAATTTATGCGTGTGACAGAGAAGGCAAATGGCAGCTACATAGAGCGTGACACTAAACGAGAGCGAAGGAGAGAGAGAACGGAAGATTCACACGCACAAAAAAAGGGCTGCAACTTGAGCGCAACGGGCCGACGAATTTACGACTGTTGAATGCCTGCCTTTGCCCCAAAAGGATTTGCACAGTTTTTTCCATTTCCCTTATTTTTATACTCGCTATTCATAGGGAAGAAGGGTAGTATAAGTTTGTGCTTACACTAAATGTATGTCCGACACTATAAGGTATATACATATAGTCTTTTTTTGTACAGTATCAGTTATTTTTATTGTTTGCTTTTATTTGTTAGTCAATCTGGTATATTTTTTACTCTAAAGTATATTTTGAATGTGGTAAAATATACCGAAAAATACCAAAATATGCCGAATGCATCTATTCAATATTCTCTACGGCATATTTTTAATGCAATACCGAAAAAGTACTTAAATATACCATAGATATAGATATACCAAATATAGATTTTAGTATATCATATACCAAATTTATACTAAACTATACCGCAATATATATTCGGTATTTACCAAATATAGATTTCGCTATATCAAATAAAGAATATATATTTTAGTATATTTTAGTATTAATTTGGTATGTATAGTCGGTATTTGATATACCAAATAGATGTTTCGGTATATCATATACCGAATATATATTCCAGTATGTTTTAGTATTAATTAGGTATATTCAAAGAAAAACACCGCTCTGTTTTGCTTCTATTGCAAATTGTTACCGGGTATCTCACAGTCAAGCATACACGATTCAAGTTTTCTTATTTTTTGTTCAATTTTGAGTATGTGGGAAGTAAACTCGCATGATGCTCTAAGCTAAATGCGGCGACAGTAGCACCTGGGACCTAAGCGTGTCCGTTTTTTCTCTCTTTGCATTGCCTTGTGCCACTCTTAAAGTTGTGCCAAACCAAAATTCTAGTATATCATAAAATATGACGCTTTTAATATTTACTTCATTTATTTGTAAGTTCTGCATCATGTCCTTACTCCATGGCATCCCAAGTGCTGCCTAGACAACGAGTATATTATTCTTACATGTACATATATAGAAAAAGTATCCCAAGCAGCTTTTGCTGCTTTATTGAAATGCTACACTGAGAGATAAAAAGAAACTTTCTTGCTGCCTAATGGAAAATGAAATGAAAACTTATGGTTCACTAAGAGAATTCATTTAGTTTATTTTTATTATTATTTTTCTTCTTTATTTTTTGTGTGTATTTTGAAAGCAAGACAAGCTTTGCAGTCAATACGTTGAGCTCATCTTATTCAATGGCAACTTTTGACATACTTAGTTGAATCACTGCGTTGAATTTAACATTGATAATTCTTTTCAACTTCGAGGCCAGCTTTAAGGACACGTTTGGGCTGTTCACTGAGGATTGCAGCACGTGCTCGTCCACTGTTTCGGCTTTTTTTTTTGGCAACCATTAATGCCATTTAATTATGCTTGTTGTGCGGCACTAATGAAATTTTATTCATTTTGCTGAAAAGGAAAGTTTCTCCTCGAGGCAACATTAATAATCGCTTGACGATGTCGTTCATATATGCGACTTGTCCTTGGGTCTCTTCTGCTCGGACATTAGTGTCAGTTCGACTCGACATCATCGTTTGTTTGCCTAGTTTGATGCCACTCGTGTTCATTTTAGCGAACAGCAAACAGAGAAGAGATGAAAATAAACTTAGACATGGCCGTAAAATGCACGCGTGAGAATAGCCAACTGCATATGACTCTGACTCCCCGTTGTATTGATTAGTCTAAAACATACACTTCAAAATTGGTATCACAATTTAGTGCCAGCGGATGAACAGATGAGTGTCTTGTACTCTCCAATGACACTTCAATTCTTCCGATGAAGGTCGCTCACTTGAAATGTCTCTTTTGTCACTGCTGACCAGGCAGACAAGAGCTATAAATAGATGACCTTGAACTTTGAACATAAATTTGGGCGCCACAGACGAAGGTATTTGATGAATTTAATATATTAAATTGTGAATACCCTATCACGTTTACCAGTTCAATGAGTTCTTTTGCATTCTCTGCTTAAAATAATAAAACAAGAGCCATGTTTGTTGACAAGCTGATTGACAAGCAAAACAACGCATAAATAAAACATAAAAATAATGCAATTTATTTCGTTAGTTTGTCAAGCTACTTTCAGCTGTTAATAAAAAGTAAAAATTTAGTATTCGTGAGACTTTTCAATTTGGATTCGATCTATCTTAGTCATTCATAATTTCTGACGAACAGTAAATCTTTACTTTTTATTAACAGTATTATCATTTGCCGGGTATAAATGTGACTTGAACCCGAATTCGAAAATAGATAATTTTTAATACAATATGACACAAGAGAGTGCTTATGGAGGAGCGCTGGTCGTGGTGGATAGTTACGTATACGTAATATTGACATTGTTGCTATAACGTATACGTAATTGTGTCAAAGTTGATTTTATGTCGGTAATGAAATGTTATTACTTTTGCGCTCACATAAATGGCATGAAAAGTCAATTGTGCAATAAAAACAAGTCTGCTCTTATCCATTTTCTATTTTAAAGTTGATCTAAGGGTACTTCCTTAGCAATTTACTTCCTTCTTGCTGCCCTAAACGAAGACTGCACATTCTTTTTTTTTTTTTTTTTTCCTCTGCTTGGTTGCGTTAAGTGCGTTGCGCTTGTTATTATTTTGTTGACACACTCGAGCGTTGTTTGTCGTCATGGCTGGTTACGTGTGTGCAAAGCATACATAATGGTGACGGAGATGGAGAGAAGGAGAAGCGGAAAGAGAAGGGGAGCGACAGCTGGATATTAATATGTCAGCCGCAAGCTGCATTTAGACAAACTGTCGGCAAAAAGCCAATCAACACACGATGATGACAGCTGACAAGTCGACGTGCCAAGCGTGAGGTGAGATGTGGAACAGGAATCGAAAGACTCGCGAGTGCTGCTTAAGCCTCACAATCCCAACTCAAAAACGCGTAAATTCCGACAACAACGCTGACAAATAGGTGGGACGGGATCAAGAGACTGAGGCAGGCAGCCATGGAGAATGTAACCCATACTTAAGCCGGAACTCTGATTGGGAAGCAACCGGAGTCGAAGGTGGTAAGGTGGTAAGGTGGTAAGGTGGTAAGGTGGTAAGGTGGTAAGGTGGTAAGGTGGTAAGGTGGTAAGGTGGCAAGGTGGCAGGGAACGCGCGATTTTTCCTGCTGTTGTTGCTAGGATTCGCGTATCGAGTTGAATCATCATCTGCTTGGGTAAACAAGCTTATGCAATGCCCATTTATTTATTTTCTTCTTTCACAGCTGTATTTACCGTTGCCACATTTTCTTTGCGATCCTATCGTAGATATGTGAACGCATAGGAAGTTGCATTTGTTGTTGTTGCAGAACTGCATTTGCCAAGGCAAGAACTGAATAATGAATAACGATTTTTGAGATGCTCCGAATGAACAGAAATTTCTGATTTGTTGGCTTTAAAGACTTGCAAGTTCTTAATCTCTAAAATAATGAAAGACAAATTAGCAAATAAAACGAAACAAACATTTGAGAGTCAAATAAATTTCAAGGAAAAACAAACACTGCAAATCTGTCGAACGTGATAAGATTAAAGTAACAAAAGGCTTCAATTAAAGTGTTCAATAAATAGGTTAAAGACCCAAACAATTGAACTGCTTGAACTATTCCAAATGCTTGATTGAAGAGCAACAACTAGCAGAGACCATCGCACAATGGACCCTTTTGAATCAAAACTTCTGAGTTTTAAATTGAAATTTCATTCGAAATACTCTTTACTATAAATAAGCTGTGAAGTCAGCAATTACTTTGTGCAATTACAAAATGAATAGCTCTTTAATTGTGTTTGTGAAAATGAGCTATTCTCACCATAGTAGCATACTTGTGTACCCTCATCATGTTGCATGTGGCAGGCGGAATGTGGCAGCAACAACATCATATGTATATAAATTTCAAAATTGGCATTTTTATTACGACGCCTAAATATTTAATATGTTGCCAATTGAAACAATATTCGTATGCGCATTCACACATACGTTTGCCCGAGTTATTTCGACGGGTCCTTGAACTCGACTTGAACGAGTCTCAGCTTACAAGTCAGCGAACCTGCCACAGACACACAAACACACACACACACACACAGTCAGACAGCTAGCAACTCAGACGACAAGTGCGAATGCGTTGAGGAAAAAGGGGAAAGTAGCAAAACCACTAAGCAAATGTCTGTGCAAGTTGCTTCTTTTTTTGCAAGTTCCTAATTGATTGGAAATTGTCGGTTATGTTTGCATGCATAACAAAATTAATTTCAGCTGCCAGCTGGACATTGCAACGGCGTGAATCATTAAACAGTGGAGGTCGAGGGCACAACTTTCTCGCTCGCTTCCACATATTTTGATCGATATTAATGAGAATGTCAATCAAAAGTGTTGTTATGAGTTTGCATGCGCAAACATATGTTATTGATAATGTAATTGATATGAAAGCTACCTAAGCATACCTGACTATATGATTGGTAAATGAAAGAAACAGCTGTTCTATAGTATTATTAAGTTGTCTCTACACATTTCTTGCCATAAATTTA
This sequence comes from Drosophila nasuta, assembly GCF_023558535.2. Classification (NCBI taxonomy): domain Eukaryota; kingdom Metazoa; phylum Arthropoda; class Insecta; order Diptera; family Drosophilidae; genus Drosophila; species Drosophila nasuta. Next base: position 11,842,558 of record NC_083459.1, on the reverse strand, counting down.
GTTGCATATTGCTTTCCTTTCCTTTAAGCACAAACTATTTCCAGCTGTGTCCTTGAATCGATGTGTCAGGCTAAATGATACGACCCGTTGACACACGAGTGCAGAGAAGTGGAAAAGCGTATTTGCAGCTCATCACGTGGTTTTACACAAATTAACTTGTCAGCCCAAGAGATTAATGAGCTATGCAACCAGGTCAACGTACACAAAGAGACAGACACTAACAGAAGGAAAGAGAGATACAGAGAGACGAAGAGAGAGAGAGAGGGAGAGATAGAGAGAGAGTAAGAGAGATCGGTAATGAGTGCACTTCATGGGGTGGGTAAACATTGGGGATTAGTATGAATACAGTGTACTCGTAATGCGAAACTATTCGTACTATATTTGAGTTCGCATGTGAGTCGAGTCGAGTTGCCTTTCTGTCTGTCTGTCTTTCTCTCTTTCTGTTTGTTTCACTCTATTAACAACAACAACAAGCTTTTAGAATTAGTTGCAAAATTATACAATGCAACCCGCATTGCTGTGGTCACATTCAGTTCTGTTATTTGCAGCACTTTAACGTGACCTAACTTGGCAGCAGCTCTGCCGCAGAATCATTTTCGCTACTCTTGAAAGTTTGCATTGCAATTTCGCGCTTCAACTGTTGAGCTTATAACAGTGAAGCGAAGTGTACGCTAACTATATTGCAATCATATTTTTATACCTTGTTGAAAAATATTCCAACATGTCAGACTGCTTAAAGTAAACATTGAAGTTTTATGTTCAAAAGCGGCTGCAGCTGTCGGTATATTTTAAATATTATATATTAGATACAAAATATACATTTTGGTATTTTTGTAATTTGCCTGTATATTCGTTTGGTATATTTCAACGATAATACTATTATGACATATTGGTATATTTTGTACTTTATGGTATATTTGATAAGTGTTAGGATACTGATATACCAAATATGGCGTTGGTTTCATATTTTTTGCGAATATTAATTTGGAATATCTTTTTTATTAATGTGATGCGAAAATTAGCATGTCTTCTTTATAAAAAACATAAAATAAAGTTATCTTATGCCCTGATAATATACTTAAAATAAATAAATATAAGTTATCGCAAAATGATTATACTCTTTGTGTCATTTACTCTTCATATCCGGATAGGTTTCACTTATAACTGTTACTTGTATAAACAGTTCTTAATATGCCATACTCGTATTGTTAGGCAGAAAGTGCAATAATGCTGTGAGCTTCTCTAATTTAAATGACAACATTTCGATGTGAATGGAAGGAAGAGAAAAGTTGTTAAGATTGTTGTTCTCGCTCTCAGTTCATATTTCTTATTCCTGATTATTATTCAGTTAATTTCAGAGTTGTAAGCAATAATTATTGAAATTGTTAACGGAATTTATTATCGAAAAACTCTATTAATTGAGGTAATTATTTGATCGCATACGTGAAATATGATATGAGAACAAAGGCATCGCTAATTTGTTTCTATTTGCACCAAATTATTTGCAATGGAAAATGTAGAGCACACATTGACTTTTCTAATTAACTTGACGTTCAGTGTGGTGCGTCATGTGCAGATGATTTAATAGCTCAAAAAGAAAAACGGGAAACCTCAAGAAACAACAAGCACTTGCACTTGACTGCGACTTGACTTCTTCTTTTTTTTTTGTGTTGTGTTATGGCACGTCTACCGCGATGTCTCCATCATCAACATCACCATCATCATCAGCATCAGCATCAGCATCAACTCCTGCTCCCGCTTCAAGTGTCTTTGTGTATTGCAGGGGATTGAATGCGAATGGTTGCCAGGGAAACATGGAATATCCTCACACACAAAGGCGCCACTGACAGGCGCGTGCCCTGTGGGGAGTCCCTTTGGATGCCCTGACTGCGGTTCCGACTCCGACTCCGACTCTGGCTGCGACTGCCAAGGAAGCCACATAAGCCGATTACAAATTTAATTACATGCGCCCAATTATGCCCTCAGACCCAGCCAACAGCTTCTGCCACGCGCGAGAAAACACTTGGACTCTCCGTCTCGGATTTGGACTTGGACTCAGACTTCAACTTGGTGGCAAGGAATGTCCACTGCCTTGCAAGCAGCTTCTTTATTCTTGCTGCATCGTCAGCCAATTGTTTTGTTGGAGTTGAAGCAGGATACTGTTGTTCATTCGTCTGAGCCGGACATTAAATGGATAATCTCTCTCTCTTTTTTGTTTTCTGTTTGCCAGACCACGTTGCCATATGCTCAGCTTGTCTGCAATTGTCCGTTTGTTTTCCCTCTCACTAATTGTGCATAAGTTATGAGACGTTTGCCTTGTATTATTATTGTTCGCTTTGCATTGTTATCCTCATAAATCTTCGACGCTTTTTTAATTCATTTTTTCTATTTTATTGAGCCATTCGCTGTTGTGGACAGTTTGCATTTTCAGTTTGAACTTTGAACCATCTCAGGCCACCAATATATGGCAAGAAGTCCATTCACCTCGAGCACTTGAGGCATCAACAGTGGTTCATCGCATTTTTTCGAATTTTAAAATTAAAAAGAAGAATATAGGGTATTAAAATTTCATTAATAAGATTTCAATAAGCAAAAACTCAAATTCAGTTCTAAATATTCATTTAGGTAAAATGTGCATCTCAATATTCTTTTAAATATTAAATTGGCACTTTAAGTTGAACACGTAAAAACATGTAAAGCATTTACTTTCTTGGAACTCACGCAATTTATTTATTAGAAGTCGAAGTCAATGCGCTTCTTCAAATTCCATTGTGAATTCGACTTTCTCTGGAAAAATGAAATTCGTTTACTGTAAAATATATATCTTGTCCATGGTGGGCGTTTTTTTTTATTTCTGTATAATTACACATTGTCAATTTTAATGAGACATTTTAAATTAAAATAATAATAAGGCCTTTAACTTGCGTTTCACTTTGTTGTGAATATGCAAATGATATTTAAATACATATTTAAGTTCATTTTAAAATACATTGATACAAATTGACATTTAATTTAATGCATTTGTAATACCATAAATTTAGTTGCGTTTCGCTTTAAGAAAATTCCACGAAGTATGTGCAAAAAACAGTAGACTGAATATTAAAATACGTAAATACATTAATTAACCTTACAATTTAATAGTATTTTAAACATAGTATTTGTGCAATTGCAGTTGTTTAAAAACATTAAAATGTTTTTATGGAAATAGTCTTGCCAAATTAGGGGCATTTTAGTGAAAGTTTATTGCATTCCCAAAGACACGTAGCGCTGTTTTAACGTGTCAGCATTATTCGGCATTCGGCATTCGGCTTAAAGGACACACTGTGCCTCATATATTGAGAAGACCGCAGATAAACGTGAATTGCCGCTGGCATTTATTACGGCGTAAAGACGTCGCCCCATTGAAGCGAGTGCATTGGCATGCGAAGAGATATAGGAGAGAGGAGAGGGAGGGGAGAGAGAGGGGAGAGCGAGAGTTGCTCGACACGGGAGAACATTAAGGATGAGGTCACTTTGCCGTTAATGTGATTAGCGTTAAAATTAAAATGCTTTTCGAGCTTAACGGCTACAATGTGCTGCACTGCCTGGGCTTGCCCAACACACACCAACACACACCAACACACACACACACACACACAACTGACAACTGGCAACAGGCCGCAAGCGAAGTCCCCAAAGGGCTGGCCGATTATTTAGCAACAACAGCAACAGCAACAGCAACTGCGACGAGCATTAAGGAGAATATAATTGCCTTTACTATACAAAGGGAAAGGTAAAGGGAGCGGAGAAGGCGGCTGCGGACAGGGGATTTAGCAAACAACTCGTGCTCAGAGTAATTGAAATGGTCTAAAGGTCGAAGTGGCTGATGTGGTGTGTGTGTGTGTGTGTGTGTGTGTCATCAGCAGATTGACTTATAGGTTTATGTCTTGGATGACAAGGTGTCGCTGCCACGCTGGCAGACAGAGCAGAGAAGAGCAGCAGTCAAAGGTGATGGCCGCTAATTAACTTGCCCAGAGATGCCAACGATGAGCACAAGTCAAATGCTCATTAATTAAGAACGGATTTATCGTGACCTAAGCTCACTTCCCATTCGCATTTCGCTGTCAACTCTCCCACGCATGTGGCGATTAATATATATCTATGTGTGTGCGGGGTCAATTCTATGTAGGACACATCAAATACACGGCGATGAGTAATTGTCTGCAGCTCAAAGGTTGCATCTCTGCGGTCGAAGCTCCTCACAGCAGCGCGTCATCAAATTCCATTAACTTGCAGCCAAGTAAATTAAATTGCAGCATATCCCCGAGAGTTTCTCGCTGTTTCTCTCCATTTCTTTTTGCACCTAATTGCATTTTTGACCTTTCGACTGCGAGCATCAACTGAATTGTTAATGGGCCAAGCATTAAGCTGAAGCTGAAGCAACTGAAGAAAAATCTGCCTCGAGTGTCTGATTACTTTAATTATAATTTCTTAAAAATTCATACCCTTTTTTCTTGTGTTTTCCTTTCTTCTTGAAAGCGATTTCCACATGTTGATAACCTGACCTCTGTTGCGAGGCAAGCCCACAAATGAATCACTCAAGCGAATGTGAATGTTGAATGCTGGTTTGCTTGGTCAATGCCACGCAGTTTTTTCTTTCCAAGGGTTGGAAATACGAGTAAACATACGGGCGAGTGCGACTTGTTGATACCCTCGACAATAAAAATGAAGAATGCGGCCAGGAAACCGCAAAACTTTTGAAGGCCAGCGACGCATCATAAAAGGCTGCAAAGATGGTCGACGACAACAAGAAGGACCGCAAAAGATAAAAATAAAAAAGGGAAATGGGCATACAGTCTGGCGTGCGGCATGCGGCATGTGGCGTGTGGCGTGTGGCAAGTGGCCAAGGGTCGAGGGTCGAGGGCAACGTTCATGCTCCAACTGCTGGCTGGCTGGGTATCAGGCGAAATTATCATAAAATGGCGTCTTAAAATATTTAAGTTTACTTTTGTTGCTTCTCGCCGTTGCACATTCCTCGCTCTTCATATTATTACGAGCTTCGTTGTTGTTGTTGTTGTTGTTCTGGTTGTTGTTTTAATGCTGCGCTGTTTAAACATTGATAAGCCGCTGCCAGCTGCAAATGGCTAAAGAAAACGAGACAGCAATCGAGGAAAACAGAAAGAGAGAGAGAGAGAGTGCCTGAGATAGCCTTAGGGTGTGAGCCTGGTCACTGTTTTATTTCACATTTTATGTACATAAATAAGTTCAGACATTAATTTTCTATACGAGTGTATTTCCCAAATATTTAAGCCTGACTTGCGTATTTATTCTGCTTTTTTTCTGCTTTTCTGCTTTTCCTTTCCCTTTTTCTTTTCTTGTTTATTTCGCTCTGCTTCTCTGATGTCTTTGCTATTTGTTGGGACCACGCGATGGCAGCATGGACTAAACTCTGATAACTTTATTATACCCTAACCGAGTGTGTGTGTCCTAGCTTTGACATTATCTCTGCCACACGTTGAAGTAATCAGATTAATTCGTTTTTAATATACAAATTATATTGCTTAGCCCACAAAGTGTTTGTCTAATGTCTGAAGAAGATTTTATAATAAAGTCAATATTAAGTTATAAGAAGTTCCCCACCTTTTCAGGTGCTAATATTACGTATACGCATTTGCTTATCGAATATTGCCAAGCATAAAAATTACTGCAATGTAATACATATTACTACATACATATTATTCTAATTAAATTTCCTTATTCCAAAAGAATTTTCAACAAGTCCCACATTAAAAATCTCATGCTTTCTGCTACGACGTAATATTACGTATACGTAGCATTTTTGTTTTTCCTTTCGTGTGCAGTTAATATTGACTATGAAAAATCGTTATACATTTGATATATTTTATATTATGTCAAATAAAATTTAGATCTAAAATGAAGCAAGTTTTCAATATTACGTATACGCAGTAATTTGTGTACGATAATTATCGACTATTGTACAGTAGTGCAATGTGATGGATTTGATATGAATATGTATGTTTTACTGATTAGAATATCAAATTAATTTTCAATCTAAAACGAAGCAATTGTTAAATTCATAATATTAAGTATACGTAGTTTTTTTTTCATATGCAACAATTATCGACTATTGTGAAGTTTGTGAAGATTTCTTATAAATATTAATTATCCTAACAATTAAAATTTAAAGCTAAAATTAATCATTTGTTAAATTCACAATATTACGTATACGTCACCTATAGCAATAAACACAATTTTTTGCTTGTTAATGCCTATCAAAGATTCGACAAAACGCTGTAATTAGCATAGCTGTCAATTTCATTAATACAAAGTTTAACGAACAAAAAAATAAATAACATTTTTTAGTTGGGGGAAAATTGTGCTGACTAAACCTGAAATGAATTAAAATTGATGAATGCTTTATTATTGTACTTGTTGCATCAATACACAAAACACAGTAATTAGTGCATATAATTTAATTAGATGACATATTAACTAAAAAATAAATTGCTTTTTAAATGAATTGAAAGTGATGTATGACTAATTATGAGTACTTGTTGCATGTGGCAACACAGAGTCATGAGAGCCTCTTTAGGCAATTTGCATTGGACGCAGAGTATGAAAACCGAATTTCAGCATCATTTTGCTGGGATAAAACGTGGACTTAGTATGCGTCATCCGTATCCGCGTTATAAACACAGAAGTTGACACTTATTATAAGTAACACAAAAGTTAAAGGTAGGAGATCAGTAGAGAATTCTGGCCAACGGGTGGCGGATATTTCTGTCACATTTAATACAATCTTAACTCGCAAGTGTGTAAGACGTTAGCAGGAACTGACTTGGAAATTATGCAGCGAAGGTAAAGAAATAACTCGAATACATCGATGTGATGTGTGTGGCACACTTTACACAGCGCAGTCTTCATCAACACGAAAATAACAACTGCGACGACGTCACCGTTCGGAAATTGAAGTGCACTTTGCCAAAACTGTAGACGAAGGACGTCGATGAAGAAAAAGCAACAGCAGAGCAGCAAGTTACAACGTCAACTGGTAAACGTTTTAGAAATTGCATTAGTGCATGCGACCCCAAACTCCCTTCGAAAACTTTTCGCCTGCTACTGCTGGCTGATGCTCCTTCGACTTTTATTCGTCTATGCAGAATGCGAAATTCAATTTCCCAAGCGCCGATCAGCCAACACATTGCAGAACCTTGGCCAACTGGCTTACAAAATTACAAGCTTAAATAAATTGTATTTTTTCGGAGGTTACTAAAGATAAATTATAAACAAAATGAACAACAAGGAAGTAACTGCAAACAAGTAGTTTTAAATTTGAAAATCCTCTCGCTGGCAAACACTAAGCGAACAAAAAAAACTAGCGAGCGAAAGTCAACAATCTTGAAAGAGAAACAGTGCCTGCTGCTAGTATATGCATAGTCTGCCACACACATAGCGACTGTTCAAACAGCGTCGAGTCAGGTGCAATACATACTGGCATCTTGATTTTATCCTATGAAGTATGTTACATGGCATAAGACTATACCAAATATTAACTTGCTTAGCTTTTCGTTATCGTTATTCGTATTGCCAACAATTTGAAGCAACAGCAACAGCAACAGAGCAACAGCAGCAAAAATCTATTTAAACTTTAAAGCGCATAAAGTTATAAATTGAGTTCTGCATTCAAGCTAAAAAAGTTTGCATGTTGTTGAATGACTTTTCTCCAACATTTCTCGTGCAACACTTCACTTAACCGAGGTTTCTTTTTTTTTCATACCAAATAAATGTTTTTTGTTTTTGTTTTGTGCAAAGTTTTGAGGGTAAAGAGTAATACGAATTAGTTGCTTTAAATGAGAGATTTAAATCAAATTTATAAATGTGCAAAATTATAATTTCTATAAAATAATAATTTATATTAATGAACCGTAACTTAATTTGATTGGATAGTTATTGTTAAATAATTAAATAGAAACATTTACACTCGTTACTTAAAGTACTTTTAAAGGTCTTCCATATTATATCGAATTTAACAACCTATCGACTTGATTTTATTGAATAGTTATTCTGAAGCATTTTGTCATGATTATCTGCTTTGATAGTAAACAAATTTGTCTTCTATATTGGCTTACTCAAGTCGGCCTTAAATTGCTTTCGCTTCGGATTTTGCTACAACTTTCAAAGTTGGCTGCAAATCTTTTGTATTCCCATCGTAATTAATGAAATGGAAGGCGTTTTCCTTCGAAAGTTTTGTTGCCGAAACCGAATTTTTGTTTTTGTGCTGCCATTTGATCTGAGGAATTGTTTAAAGAGATTTTCTAATTTCGCTTTATGCGTGTGTGTGTGTGTGTGTGTGTGTGTGTGTGTGTGTGTGTGTGTGTGTGTGTGTGTGTGTGATGTGGCTGCGACAATGCCAATTCGAAATTCTAAACTCAAGGCCAAGCGTACTCGCTGTGTGGCCAAGTTTTTGCTCCCACTTGGGCGTCTATCTCATAAGCCAGCTGCTAGCTGGTTGGTTGGCTGGTTGGCTGGTTAGTAAGCAAACACATGCATAAGGAATGTCACACTGATTGACAGACGTTGTGTCTGCTCCTGTCTACTGCTGTCGGAACAATTTTGCGTTTTTAATTAAATCTGTGCGCCGCAAAGAACGCTTTTTCCCCCTTAAAGTTGGCTTATTCAATTCACATTTCACATTCCGCACTACGCGCTCTCTCACTCTCACTCTCACTCTCTATAGCGTGTATGTGTGTGTGTGTGCGTGTCAGCCACAAAGGTGAATGTGGTCGAGGACTTGTGGATGAGGACTAGGTTGCAGTTGACGCGTGATCGCTTTCCATGCTGCCGCGTCACACGTGTGGTGGCAGTGTCTATTCACTTCATTATTCCAACTCTCTCTCTCTCTGTTGTTGTAGTCTGAGTTTGAGTTTCAGTCACTTTCGTTTCGTTTACCTGATTTGTTGTCGACCCGTAAAAGATGCCGAAGCAATCAATCAAAATTAAAATCAAGCCACCACTCGACGGCGATGGCACTCGTAAATGGCCTCTGTTTATTTGCTGGCTACTTTGTGACTCCACTCTGCACATTCTCCACTCAGTTGGGTATATACATATGCTTGCTCTCTCTCTCTCTCTCTTTTTCTCTATATATAGCACTCTCTGTTTGTTTATGCTCAACACGTAACAACATCAATCAACTCTAATAGATGAAATTCTGATTCAGCTGACACAGTTTATGATTATTCCTCCCGCAAACTTTACAAAATTCCATTACACAGCAAATGAAACTAGAGTCCACGAAAAAATAAAAACAAAACATAATTACAAGTATTTGTGGAATTTTTAATTTAAACTTAAACTTTTAAATTATTGATCATTTTATTCAAATTCGAGAAAAATTGTAATTGTTTAGTTTAATACTTATTTTAACAAATTTATGTTTACATAAAATATTTAAATAATCTTTAATTTTGCGAATAATAATTTAATTTAAAATTTTCTATTGAAAAGTTGAAATTATTGTTCAATTCTGTCGTTTTTCAATTAATAAAAATATCATTCAACTGAATTAATTTTAAGTTTGCACATATTTGCATATAGTTAACTTAATTTTTTGTATAACATATATATATCATATCGTTAAGTAATAATTTACAATTGCTGACATAGCTTTAAGGTCTAGTAGAGCTGAGTGATTATATTTTAATAAATTGGTTTTTTTTATTAAATCTTAGAATAAATTTAAAGCCTCGTATTTTGTGTTTGATTCTACGAAGAATAATTTAATTTCATATTCAAACATATAGATAAATATATAATATATATTGCATCATTTTTAATAATTGAAAAAGTTATTTAGGTGCGACATGAAAGTGAACAAAGTAAATTAATTGCACAAAATGTTTTAAGCTGAAAGCAAAACTAAAAAAATATTATTTATAAACATAGTTATTATTTTTATTTTATTTTTATTTATTTATATTTTTGTTATTATTTATGTGTAGTTATTATGTAATACATTTTATAAATTATATATGCACAATAGTCCGAAGCATAATTGATTTTTAAGTTTTTTGGCTCACCTGCTCTTCTTTTTAATGTAGTAAACAGTTGTGCATTATTAAAGAAATGAATTTATAATTTGAAACAGGGTATTCCGCTGTGCTGGATTCTTCAGTTCTATTTAGCTTTTGTGTTTGCTGGGCTCTGATTGATTCCACGCCATGAGAAGTTTGTCTGCGTCTTTTGATGAGCTGTCATTTATCAGATGACACTTGAATGGGCCTTTGCTGTGAGCCGCATCCAGGTGATAAAATTAACCACGCGCCACATTTCTGCAGGTGTACAGTACTCAACTCTCCGTACTCTGAATTCTGTATTCTGTATTCTGTACTCTGTATTGTGTGTGCTGTGATGGGACGTGGCCATGACCTTTTTCTCCATATAAATTGTGCGCTTCGTTGTGTTTTTTTTGTGTTGCGTTTTCAATTTCGAGTTGGGCGAATTTATGACATTCGCTCATCGAGACGAAGCCTCGCACGAGGTGAACCCAGTTGAGCTAATGGCAACAAATCTGAGCATCGCATAAGTAATTTGCCTGCCTGACTGCGGCTTGCGTTACGTTTGCTTTGCTTTGCTTTGCTTTGCTTGGGCTGCGGGCGGCTGCCTATTTGATTTATTTGGACAACATGTCACACACGTAGTAATTTTACTGCAAATTATGAGCAAAAAAAACGAACACAAAAAAGAAGCGAAAATGCAAATGGTTTGTGCTGAACATAAACATTTAACCGCACAGTGGCCCACAGGGCGTATGCATAACGTCAATTTAAAGAGCCTAAAGCAGACCGCTGCCAAATGGCATATGCTTACGGTATGTGCGTGCGTGTATGTGTGCGTGTGTGTGTGTGTGGGTGTGCATGCGTGTTTACCCTAACCAAAGCAGAAAAAAAAAACGAACGTGCGACGCCTGTCAAATGCGCAATTGGTGGCAGCAGCGACAGGTCCAAGCTCAAGCTCCCCGGACACGCTGCCCAACGTGAAATGGAACCAAATATAACTCGCATTGTGGTTCAGGCATGTGGCATGTGGCAAGCGTGGAAGGGGGCGGGGGCGGGGGCTGAGGTGGTTGGCCACCAATGTGTTTTGATTGAGAACATACACAAATATTAAGCATTGCCTGTTTAAAAAGCAAACACAGCAAACGACAGCAACAGCCAAAGCCACAACAAATATCGGGGGCTGAGCCAACAAAAATGATGACAACAAATATGGAATCAAGCTAAAGTACTGTATATACTAAATATATACTAACAAGTCGACTTCAATTGTTCTCTAACTGCTTGCTAATTACAATTAAATACTACGTGAGAATATTCTTTAATTAAAGCGAAGCAACTTAAGTGCTAGTTTAATAATAATATATTCATGACTCGCGAATGTAGATGAAAAGAAGCTACAGTCGAATGTGCTCGATGAAGTACTACAATTAAAATATATCACAAAGTACAAAATATACTAAATTGTTAGCTAAAGTAGCTAAAGCTGTAGGCGTTTCTTGTCATACAAAAGTATTTCTTAAATAACTTCTACAATTTTTATCTGATAGCAACCAAGTTTCAGGAATCATAAATCCTGTAGTGAATATTGTTGGTACAAAAAAAGTTATTATACCCTTCTAGTTTAACTAAAGTGCATTCCCAAGTCGAGTTCGTTCAACTTCTTGCAAATACTAAGTGTGTAATAAATGGACTGCTTTTTGATGAACGCCAGAACAAAAAGTTCGAGTGACAATGACGGATGGGTTAAGTTTGATTTGAGCGCTATAAAGATTAGATTAACTGTGGGTGCAAACGTATATACGTATATTTGAGTAAGCTTGTGTGTTGGCATCTGTCATGTTCATGATCAGGCTGCTATCTGACCAGATTGACAACAACAAATTAGCAGATTACAGATGCAGTTAAATGTTTGGTTAAGATTTAATGATCAAATAACCGAATGCTCTAGCAGAATATTAAATGCTGTGTGCAAAATGCTTTGCGATTATTTAATTATTTGCCTTCATATAGTAAGTTGAGTTTTGTTTGCCGAAAGCATCAAAGTAATTGCAAATAAATTCATTAATTCTCCGCTGGCGTTTGCTTTTATGAAAGGCTTTTTTGCTCTTACTCTAATTGTAAATAGCAGTAATAATGCGATTGTTCAGCAAATAGTGAAAATCGATAGATAAACACTGTGTGAATGCGAATGGAATGCGAGAAATCTGTGTGTGGGCATAATGAAACTCTTTCTCTCTCTCTCTTTCTCTCGCTATGGCAATTTGCATTTCGCTCGCACAATTCGCACAATTTGCAACTTCAAACATGAGGCTAGGCAAGCGCGAGTATTGAATTGAATTCTCGTTTATAATTTCATCGTTCACTTGTTGTATGTGTATTTTTCATTTCGTTTTTCGGTTTTTCGTACAAAAGAATCTTAATTTGCCCCGGTCCCAAATCAACACCCATATTGCTATGCAGGCTGACTGCCACTTAATGAACTTAACTAAGTGGGCGACCCAGGACCAAGGACTTTTGTATACCCGCTACCCAAAGGGTAAGAAGGGTATGATAACTGTGTGCCCCCAACTAATGTATATAAAAGGCAGAAGAAGGCTTCACCGACCGAATTATACAAATTGTTGATTCTTGATCAACAGTCGAGACGATATACTATATTTATGTCCATCTGCCTTCCTGTCCGCCTTTCTGTCTGTCTATCTGTTTGGTTGGCAATTTGGTACTTTTCAAACTCTATGGTATATTTTTAGCCATATAGTATTATTTTAGCTCTATGATATATTTTCAATCATATTTGTATTTTGAACGTAGTAGTATATTAAAATACCAAACATAGTTTCAGTATATTTAAGTATTTTCAGCATATTATTTCGTATATTTTTAGAAGAATACCACAGTGATTGAAAATTAGTCGGTATATTTCAGTACTTATTTGACATAGTTGTAGTATTTTATCGGTATTTTATTTGGCATATTTGTAGAGAAATACCGCACTGTCTTACTTTAATTAAAATCGGGTATCGGGTATCTCACAGTCGAGCACTCTCGACTGCAGCATTCTTACATTTTGGTTTTTGTGCTTTTCACTTTTCACTTTTCGTGTCTCGTGTATTTCGCATTTTGGTTTTTGGTTTTTGCTTTTGTTTGAACCTTTCAGCGCGGATTGTCGATTTCTTTATTGTTGTTAAGTTAACTCGATTTATGTATTCAGCGCCTTTGCCCTTAAGCATGAACATAACTCGGGAGTCACACAATTTTCCACTGCACTTTTCAGCAGCATAATTTCCAGCTTACAGCCGTCAAGAACAACAACAACAACAACAGCAACAGCAACAGCAAGAGAAAGAGCAATACTCGTAATAATGACAGCAAGCGAGCATAAGCACAAGTAACAATAACAACGGCAGCGGCAACGGCAAAAAAGGTCGTAAAATGTTGCCTCTAACAACAACAAACAAAGAAAAGTGCCACAAACAAAAACACAGTGCAAACTCCAATAAAAGTTCGCCTCGGTGTCAAAAGAACGGCAGAAACGGAACGTAACGGAACGCAACACAACGGTAAAGAAATTTTTCAATGAAAGCTAAAAAGAATTTTCACTCAAGTCAATAAACTAAAGGCAAAGCTAAACCCTAAACTGGCTGCTGCGAGTCGCGAATACACTCACACACTCACACGCACACACGCACACTCGTAAAGCACGCACACACAATGAATACCTGAACCGAGAGGAACCTGGCCACACTTTTGGTCCCTTGGGAATCTCTGCTGAAACTCGAGTCGCAAAGTAGCCACTGATTCACTCGACTTATAATGAACTGAATTGCTAATTACTTTAGCGGACAAACATATTTCTTGACTGAAATTCTTCTACCATCAGCATTTAGACCCTTAAATTTTTGCCGCCCTTCGTCTCCGTGTCCGTGTTCGTGTCCAAACTAAGTAAGTTCAACTCATTATCCTCTCAGCTGGACACGCAGCTTAAATACTATGTATTTAATATCCATTTACCGTGCTTCACTTTTGGCAACCAAAGTTCCCCCTAACACTCCCATTTGGTCTAAGTAGCTCCGATTTGCTCTTTAATATAATCTTGCTCATGGTCTCAGAGCTTATAAACTAAAAAGCACACGGCAAATGAAGTTCAAGCTGCAAACAGATACGATTGCCTCACAAGAAAATACATAAATTATTCGATTTCTGCATTTTAGACGTGTGTCTAGCGTAACTGGAATCAAAACTCAATATACTTCAGAATACTGAAAAAAACAAGTCAAGCACTTTCATCAATTGATTATTATGACTTCATCAGGTGTTTAAAACAAATCGTTTCAATATTAATGTAAATTTGAAATTTCGTTACATTTAAATTTCTTTTACCTACTAAATTGTTACAAAGAAATAAATAATAAATAGTTTTTAATTGTTTAAATAGAGATCTATTATGTAGTCAGTAAAAATACAAAATGTTTTATTAAAGATATTTAAAAAGGCGACTAGAATTTAATTAACAGTTAAAATACATGTATTCGTTAAGTTTGCTGCAAATTGCAAAACAACTTTCCCACTAAAATGTATTCTATAAGTTTTTAAGCAATGTTGCAACTTACTAAAAATTTAAACTTAAGAAACAGCACATTTTTCAAAGTTCATTATTTAATTTTTGAGTCCTGCTTATTTTTAGCATTCTAAATCTACTTACATCTAAGAAAGGATATGTTATATGACCAAATAAGTTATAAGCAAATAAGTACTTGCATCTTACGCCATTTTTAAAACAATAAATATGTGTCAATGTAATATAAATATATCTTGGATTTGTTTTTGTCATTATAGTAGTTGTATAAACGCACCGATTCGCATGAATTCTGTTCGTGAACTGATGGCATGTGCAAACAATTTAACTACAAGTGGTAAATTCTCTAAAGGAACTTACTTTCATATCTTTTAAATCCCCTTATCTAAAAATAGTTTCTCATCTCTAAAGGACCTAGCTTAAAGGACCCTCTTCTTTTATATTTTAGCATGTAATGCGACTCTCGCGTTAAGTATTTAAATATATACGTCACAAAACATTGTGAGATGCATTCTGGAATCTTATCTTTGATGTTCAGTAGTATTTATGATCTTTAAATAACTACGCACTTTGAGAAATATTTATTTATTCTTATTGCTTATACACTAGGATTTCCTCCATATATATTTTAAATGTAACGTGATAATATATAATTTTTAAGTAACGTAATGTTTATGGAGGTGAAATCTAAACAAAGCTCACCACAACTTAAAGTGTTGATAGAAATGCGTGAAAACCAATGCAAATTGCACTACTGCCTGCATAAATCATTATTTTTAAATATTTGTAATGTTTTCATCACTTGGCGTTTTATTCAGGCCAATGTTGTGTAAATTGCAAGTATGGAATGGTTGTGGAAATAGGCTATAAGTTATAAACAGAGAAACAGAAGCTACTATCAAATACAAAACTTACTCTGTTTGATCACATATTAAAGTTTAAGAAAATTAAAGCATACTTTATGGCGCTTTCTTCAATACTGCATAAATTGAAGTTCATCTTCAGCCAACGCCTACTCTTATCATCACATTCGTTGGCAGCATTCTCATAATTGAAATGAACCTGCATCATCACTGGAGTTTTACATAGTGGGGGGGAATTTCCGCAATGCTGTTTATAGAATTGCTCATTTGTTTACAGAGTCTAATAATAAACACAACTCGGTTCATGCTGTCTGTCTGTCTGTCTGTCTTTCTCTTCTTACCTGCCATTTGGGTGCGAAACATTCTTAAGATGCCATAATAGCTGCTTGTCTCTAATTATGAGTCTACTCTGAGGCACATTTCCGCATAACTTGAGGCTGCTTTTGGCCAAGAAGAAGGCGATTTGGCATCGCCAAAGTCGACTTTTATGGCGTAGCATTTTCTTTTTATGATGACTTGGCCAAGTGAAAACTTTTCAGAGCAGCGAAAAATATAAGACGATCCACAAAAGTTTCGCCATTCGCCAAGTTTTAGTTCATAAAGTGTTTGGAAAATCGTCGAACATGTTGCAACTACAAGAAAACAATTAGACGAAGGTTAAAAAAAAACATTTCAATGTAGTCTATATGCAAATACATCTGTTTTAATTTAATTCGTCAACTAATTCATCAATGTAACGACTGCCAGAAATGATGTAAGAAGCTTTTTAATTTATTCTACAGCTCTATAAAATTTATATCTGTTGATCTTTTCCCCTCGCGTGATGATGATGCTATTATTCGTAAACGATGTGAAATGTTATTTGCGTGGACTTAAATTGCATTAGCATGAAATTAATGCTGCCAATGCGGAGAATGCTCGACACCCAAAATACCCTGGAGACGCAATACCAACAATTTAAATTGGCTGCCACAATTCAATAATAATAAATTGCAAATGACGCAATGAGGTGGCAAATTAGTTTTAATTGACATTTAATTGACAGGAATTAAATTGGTAATCTAGTTTGGCGGTGAGCTAGAAACTTGCTCTCGATTATAATATATTTTTTTTTGTCTGCTGTTTTAATTAAACACAATTGACAGATTATCAAACGAGTTCAACATGTTCTAAAGTTATTGTGTGTCAATTCGAATTGCATTTTAATTAAATATATGTACTAGATATCTATTATTATAGTCGAATAGTTGGCTGTAAGTGAATGTATCTTTAAAAATAATGAAATGTGACACTCATAAATGTAAGTCTCGAATGTATATAAAAAATAATAATTAAAGACATATAGTATTTCTTTATTAAGAAGATTTATTGTCAAAACTAAATGTAGTAAACTAATAAATATTTCACTAATAAATGTGAATTAATTTGTGAGAGCAAAAACTAATGAATGTTACTTAAATAAATTGAAGTAATAGATACTTGTTTTTGAAGTAGAATGATTGCTTTAAATTAATGTTTATTTACGTAGAAACTCATGAGTGTATTTTAAATTAATATTGTAGATAAATATAAAGATATTTGAATCTATTTGAAAAGGAAAAGGATTGCTTTATGAAAATGTATCTTAAAAAAATGAATAAAATGTGACACTCATAAATTTAAATATTTTAATTAATTTGGCAAAAGGAAACTCAGTCCAGTTCAAGTCCAAGGCATAAATAGGTTGGCGTGTCAAATGGAATTTATGTTGAAATAAAGCAGATTACGTCCACTGTGCAAACCAGCGGAAGAGAGTGATAAAGAAGAAGGCAACACGAGATACGAAATGGCGAAAAGCGAAATGGCGCCAACAGCCAAACAGCACCAAATGCAAATACAATAATTAAAATTAATTAAAACACAAAAGTAAATAAATAAATGGAGAGCACATTGGCCAGCAAGGAGGCAAGCAACGGACCTGAGAGACTCAAGCTGAGAAACATATTCGCTGTTTGCTGCGGACTTTCACTCTCTAAGCTGCGAGCTCTCAAATCTGGGCGGATCCGGGCCGAGTTTAATTAATGCAACGGCATTATTTATGTGCCCGGCCGAAGTTTGCCTTTTTCGTGGGCCCTTCAAAAAGTTAAATTGAATTAGTCACTTTGGTGAAATAAAGCAAGCAGAAGCGCAGCCATCAAGCGTGCTCAACAACTGGTCACCCTGTAAAAGAAACAAAATAAATTTGCATAGCTTTCTTTTGTTGCTGCAAGGTTTTTCTAATATTCTGAATTATTGCCTCAGTTACTTAAAGAATTTTGTAGTATATCGATGGCATATCGGTATAATGATGACACTGACAGATCGATAGCGGATGGGATATTGATGTCGTGAAGAGGGAGACGCGTAGAAACCACGAAAAAGAAACAGACGAAGATGAATCACTAAAATGTAGTATTTAATTATTTCTGTTAATAATTATAATTGTTGAAATACTCGTATCCCCATTCAAATAATCACCAATACCATTTCATATATCGATAACTTTATTATAAGTTCTATTCAAATAAGCTGGTCACACTAGGACTTCCTATTTTTTGTGATCTTGATCTCTAATGTGAATGTGATGCGCTGTTGCAATTGAAAAATAATGAAATTTTAAAAGCAATGAAATATGAAAATATAAATATTAAGAGTGAAATACGTTTTTTGTTTGGGAATATGAAATTCAACAATAAGACACTCGAAATATAAACTCACACAATCACAAACTCATCACACCTCTTCAGTGACTTTATTCAAAGTTTGGCAAAAAAGAAAGAGTTTATTAACAAAACAAAATAAAAAAAAGGAATGAAAAAACAACAAGAGCTTAGATCAACTGCTGGAAAAGTGTTGAAAATAAGTTTGGCTGACTTGTGGAAAACTAAAATAAATTTTCGGAGCGTCTCGAGATGATGTGCAAAATGTTGATGTTCATTTTTTGTGGCTTAAAGTTGCTTGACTTGACTTATGAAAGTCACCCACCCTGAAAGGCTAATACTTCATCCCCACCGCCCCCCGCCCATCAACGCCCATCAAGTTGTGCAATTCGAAAAGGTGTCGGGCAAACAAAGCAAAGCGGTGGTTAAATAATGAGCAAAAGGTGTAAACAAGTGGAAGCCGTCGCCGTCGCTGGCACGCTAATTAACTTGACAAATGTGATGTCCTTTTCTCTGTCAGGCACTGATTATAATAATGTTGTTTCAGCTCTTGCCAGGATATTGCTAAGAGAGCAAGTAAGAGATAGAGAGGAAGAGAGCGAGAGGAAGTAATGCAAATACCACCTGATTGTCAAATATTGAGGCAATTAAGTAATCATTTCATTAAAGCCCAAAAACAGTGCAAATATTCAGCTGGCAACAAATACAAAAGCATATAATAAAATCATATTTGAGCCGCACATTAAAAATTCTCTGTAATGCGAATTGAAAAGACATCGCTCGCATTTCCTGGAAGCAATATTATCATTGCAAATATGTAATTAAAAAGTTTCAGCAATCCAATTGGACGTGAACATTTCGTTTTCGTTTTTGTTTTTGTTTTCGTGTTCGTTTTCGTTGTATTTATAGACATCAATCAATCAATTCCTAGAATCGAATATTCAATATTAAACATAATTTACATTCAGGATTCATTTACTTGATAGCTTAATTAAAAGCAAGCAAAGTTCGAAACAAATATTGCTGGAGATGCAACAAATGTTGCCAGCAACAAGTTGCCAGCTTAGCAACATGTTGCCAGTGAAAGTACTAACCATGGTGAGTTTCGCTAACTGCGCGTGTTGCGGGCGACTGGCAACTGGCAACTGGCGACCACCGAAAAGGACGCCGAAACAGCCGCTGGCGGCATTCCGTGGATTCAGTGCACGACGGTGACTTCAAGGCGACGGCGGCACACGGCGCGCTTGGCAACCGCAATACGAAGTGTCTCTGTCTCTTTGTGTACACACAAGTTGTTCTGTTTGCAAGTCGCTTCGCTTCGCTTCGCTTCGTTTCGTTTGTTTTTTTTTCGAGTGCACGAGGCGAGTGTTCAAGTGGGCGATCAAGAGACAGCCTCACGATTAACGCCATCTATTTGTATCGCCAGCTGCTGTCCGCGCTCGCGCCGCTGGCAACGAATGCTGCACTGCAGCTCAATGCCAGCTATGCTGCCGGCGAGCTCTACGGGAGTGGCGATGGCATCAACGGCAGCGATCTCTACATTTACTACGGCAACGAGCTCGACTCAACGGACAACGATGCCTCATTCGCATCCGCATCCGCATCAGCATCCGCATCGCCATCACCCACATCACCAGCTGCACTGCAGCTAAGCACCATCGCCAGCTATGTGGCAACGACGACAGAAGGATCGGGATCGGGATCGCGATCGAGAGTGGCAACTGGCATGATAGCGACGCCAACGAATCGCAGCGTATCGCGTGTGATTGCCGATGTA
Organism: Drosophila nasuta; assembly: GCF_023558535.2. NCBI lineage: Eukaryota > Metazoa > Arthropoda > Insecta > Diptera > Drosophilidae > Drosophila > Drosophila nasuta. Next base: position 11,822,606 of record NC_083459.1, on the reverse strand, counting down.
CCCATCTGGGTGATACCCTGCTATAGCATCATCCTGCTCTGCGCTGTCGTCGGCAATCTGCTGGTGGTGCTCACTCTCGTCCAGAATCGCCGCATGCGCACCATCACCAATGTCTTTCTACTCAATCTGGCCATCTCGGATATACTGCTCGGTGTCCTTTGCATGCCCGTCACTTTGGTTGGCACGCTGCTGCGCAACTTCATCTTTGGCGAGTTCCTCTGCAAGCTCATCCAGTTCGCTCAAGGTAAGTCTGCTCTTTGCTATATCGTATATATTTATGGTTTTATTATGCCGTTTCTTACTGGTGCACTGGTGCCTTGTAAATGTGCAGCCAAGTTGAAGATGGAATTTAAACGCATCCGACCCTCGGGGTCATCAAGTGCCATATATATTCTCTAGCACAATTGCTATTCCCACTTGCGACTGTCCTCGCTTCGCTTTGCCACTTTTATGGACTCTCATTCTCTGAGCTGGAGACGAATGTCCTGCATCTGTTGCTAATTATATTACCGATGTGTGTGTGTGTGTGTGTACGTGTTGGTTGTAGATATTCTATTTTATAATCTGACGCGACCTGAGCTAAATCTGGGTTTAACTATTTGTTGGTTAAAAGCGTGCAATTTCTTGCGCTTTCTTTAATTAACAACTCGCGTATCTGCAGCAATAAAACCAACCAACTGACTGACATATTAAACAAAGCTTTTTGTAAGCTAAGGCGCTTATCTTTTTTTTCCGTTATCCACGTAGTTTTGCTTTATGAACTCAACTGCGTCGAAATAGTGGAAAAGTTTGATGGAATTGTTTTGCTCTACGGCCAATTTGTTTCAAACTCAATTCAAGCAGCAACAACATTGAAAATTGTTCAACGAAATAGATTGCATTTTTTGTTTTGTGTTTTGGTCACAATACTTTTAAATAGAAATATTTTCAACTTGAAAATATAAAGTGAACATCCGTATAAAAAAAGTAAACAATTAATCCGATTTGATTTTATCCTTGAAAGTAAATTGATGTGTTCACTTTTTGTTGTACATATATCTTTTCAATTAAGCCATCAAAATGCAAGAATTCATTTTTTAGGTATTTTTACCAATATAAGTATTTAAATGTTTATTAAATTGTGAAGTGATTTAATATTTCTTATTTTATTCATTTAACTGCATTAATTTTAAGTTTCTCTAATCTGTCGACTCTTTTGCTATGTTTTCAATCATTTAATTATTTTTCTTTTAGGTATGTTTATCAACTGAAATTTAAATAATAAAACCGTCAATATTATTGGTAATTTAAACTGCATTAAGTTGAAGTTTTTCTTTGCATGATTAAATGCCAATTATATATTTTCAATCAAATTCTTAAATTTAGATAAGTTTTATTAAATTGGTAAGTTTTGTTATAAGTATTTAAAATATTAAATTTAGTGTTTACCATTTTAATAATATAAACTGCATTGCATTGAAGTTTTTCTCTGCGTGAAACTCAAATTTATAAAGACAGCTGCAACATTTTGTAAACATGCGTTATTTCCGCTCAAAAGAATACGGTTTACTGCAGCCATCGACACGCTCAATAAAAAAATAAGAATGGAAACTACCATAAACCCAATCCCGAATAGACTCCCAAAAAGCGAACCGTTTAAAAAAAACGACTTTTATTTGCATGCGATACGAGAATATAGCTCAGTCAATTTAGAGGAAGTTGAACGCATTTCCATTCCATTCGATTTCATTTTTATGCGTACATTGCCCATATATAACATAGTATACTACTACTATATAGTATAGAGTGATGCTTAGACGGAGCGGAGTTCGATAACAAATTTATGTGCGGCGACTTCATAATTCAACATAAGTGTGTCACACATACACTTTGCATGTGAGTGTGTGTGTGTGTGCATTTTATTATTATTATTTTTTTTTTTGTAGTAATAAATCTGAAAATATGCTAGCGAATCTCTGACCCGACTAACGATGAGCGCCAGCAAAGTCATAACTGGAAGCCATCATTGTGGTTACACCGAGAAGGGTTCAAAGGTTGAAATATGCATATGTTCACACCCACACACACACACCAGCACACACACACCAGCACACACACACTTGAGCGGAAATAACCGGATATAAAAGTACTCAGTGCTCATCGTTGTAGTTCCGAGAAGTTATGACTTGCACAGTCGCTTTTTGCAGGTTGGAGAACCCGTGACGGGGATTTAATGGGTTCCCGTCATCATTGTCATTGGCTTTGTGGCTGCTGGCTGCTGCCACTGTACTAAATATATATTTTGCATACTTGTATCTTTAGCTTAGTTTGTCTGCACGAAGCACGAAGTGCCGTGAACCTTTAACAACAGCGTAAAAGCGTAAAAGGGAAGGCAGCAGCAATGTCGATCATCGATTTCGATTTCATTAGAAATCATCATCATTCGATTCCCGAAACTTGCAACTTTCGGCACTCGCTGGGGCTTAGTAAAGTGCTTGTGGCACCTGTCACAAACGCTTAACAATTGGCCAACTTCATTTGCTTGGCTCTAAGCCCTTTCAGCACTACTGCCGCAGCACAACCTTCGAGACTGTTGAACCATTTAAAAGGTTCAAGCATACAATGTGCGCTCTGCTTCTGCTTCTGCTGCTTGGCAATTTCATTAAAACAAAGTTGCAGCAATTGAAGGAATTGACAGCAGAGAAATGACTGCCAAATACTCTATAAATACTTGTGAAAGATTCTGTTTAGATTGGTTATATTCAATCATGTAGTTTCGATTCAATTAATTTGCAAAAGTAAACTCAAAATTACAACATTAGCAAACACAACTTCACAACTATTCAACTGCTGTCGATGCTGTGCTTCTTCTTGTTTAATTGTCAAACAAATGCAATTCTGAAATGCGAGATTGAAATTAAATATTTGTTTAAAGGCTTGGTTTAAAACCATAAAACTAATTTAGGAGTATTCAATTGTGATTTGTTTAAATTCGTTTTGATTTGTATATCTATATTCAAAGCTTCTTCATATCAAAAACCAGGGCTGGACTGTTGTGCAAGTCCAGGTAGCCATTTTATACAAAAATACTTTAATTTTTGTACACAATAAGTATAAAAACCTAATATTGATTAAAGAGTTATATTATATTGTGATTCGTTTAAATTATTTAGTTTTATTTAACAACTGTGTTTTTTCTTGTTTGATCGTTGATATATTGAAACTTAAAGCTTCTTCATATCGTATTATATATGAAATCGTTCGGGCTGCCGGAAGACATTAATAATTTATAAATTTAGCTACACAATTAGTAAAATAAACGATACACTAGTTAAAGAATACTCCTCTGCAATTCATTTAAATTATTTAATTTAATTTAGCAAACACTTATTTCGCATTGTAAATTGACTTTCATTAATTAAATACAACTGCAAGTGAACTTTGTTTCTAAGCCAACATGCTCAGCCACGTGGCACAAAATTATTTATGAAGGCCGCGATTATAGAACATAAATTTGAGTTCTAGATGCAGATAGTCGAGCAGATACAAATGCTGGCAAGCATTTGTTTGGTTGGTTGGTTGGTTGGTTGCCCTTGGGCAGCCAGATAATATTGTACATAGTACAAGATGTACACAAGTCGGAGCATTTGCCTAAGCTTAAGTCTTTGCAAATGCGAAGCCAGTAACAATGACTCTGGGATAATGCCACGGCAAATCCTCATTTTCAATGCGAATTAGGCAAAGTCTTAGCGCTCCGCTCAGCCGCAGCCGCATCCGCAGACGTCGCCGTGTAAAAGTCTCCAAATGTGAAAATCTGAATCTGAAGCTCAGAATTTGAATTTGAATTGGAATTTGAATTAGATGTGAATGTGGATGTACTATAGATGTGGATGTGGAATTGGGATCTGTGAGAATGTGCAAATGTCTCTGTTTGCCTCTGGCCTTGTCACCTGCGTGCGTATTTCCTTTTATTTATTTCACATTTCCTTCAAGCGCGTATGTGTTGGCATTCCCTCAAAAGATATGCCTAAATTGTGGCAGCTTCAATTGTTGTGCAAGTACGATGGTGAATTGCCTCTCCAAAGCGATTAAAGCCGAACAAAATATTAAAAAGACTACGGACAGTTATGCAAGAGGATTATGTAGCTGGGACATTGCAAATTGTCACTGAAGTAAACAACTAACGAGAGACTAAATAATGGTTTCTTCGAAAAGGCAATTTATGGCGGAGGGGGGAGGGGGAGACTAGAGTCGAGAGCACTTTAAGCTAGGCAAATTCTAAACTGTTGTACTGTGCGCCACTGTGCGACGCCTTTGGGCTCTGTTGAAGAAGATGAAGAAGACGAAGACGGAGAAGTAGAAGAAGCTCTGCAGTTTTATGACTTGTTTCCGTTTCCGGTCGTTGCTGCTGATGATGTTTATAATGTTGTTTACTTTGCCTGCTTCGCATCAAGTTTGGATTGCGGGGTCTGACAGTCGACAGTCGACACTCTGGCAAAATTGTTGCTACGTGCATGCTGCTGTAGTATTTCAGACATTCATCTTTCGCCTCGACACCCACATTACCAACTTATTAACAGCATAATAACAATGGCAAGCAAACAACTTGTGCCCACCCACACACACACACATACACACACACACACACATGCCACATGCCATAACACACATACACACACATACACATTGAGACAACGCCATATGGCAATTTGTTATACAAACACTTTTGACGCCTTCAGCCTTCTGCCTTTGCCCTACTTCCGCCTTGAGTTTCCTGCTTTCGCTTTTGGCTCTCGACCAACAACGATGTGTGTGTATGTGTGTGTGTATGTGTGTGTGTGGAGGAACACATCTGTTGCACACGGCATCGACTTGCACTGGCTCATAAATTTATAAATGTCAACGTTGTGCCCTGTCACACCAATTTATGGCCATCATTATGTCAAGGTGCAGCGCACGTTGCACTCGCTTTTCCCAATCTCGAGCCCTTAACTTCGCCTCGACTTGTTTGTTGTGTCCATTCACTGATTTATGTGAATCCCTCGTTAATACTTGGGGCAATTTAAAAAAAAAAAACAGCTCCAATTCCAATTCAATTTCATTTGCAAAGACTTATGAACGAACAACGGGCAAAGTTTGCCCCACAAAGTATGCTACGATTATTTTGATTATTCTGCACTATAAAAAGCCATTGCATCTACATATTTATCTGTGTTTAATGGCCTCTCCATCTAAATATGCGAGTAAGCAGCGAGACATTGAAAGCATTAAAGCTAAATACTGAGAAAAATACCAGACATTGTCCGCCACGTCTCAGTCTCAGTCTCAGACGCAGTCCGTTTTGGCCTTGATCCCATTCAAAGCGCTGACAGCGTGCAAATTAATAATTAATTGGATTCTTTTGCCGTTTTGCTTGTGCTACTTTTATTTCGTGTTGCTGCTGCTAAAAAAAAGAGAGCGAGCATTGCAGCCATTAATTAGGCTTGGCCAAAGACAAAGATGTCAAGAGAAATGGCGACAACGAAAAGCTGCAACACTTCGCGAAGGTGAGTTCTTCTCGGAACAGAGAAAGGGAGATAGAGAGAGAGGGGACTACAGGCTAGCAAAGTTATCGCAACTATTCATAATGAACGATAGAGGAGACTAAAAAGAAATTTGTGAAAGTGCGATAGCCGCAAGTGCTGTGGGAAAATGATAATCGTGAAAATTGCATAAGAAAAGCGAAAGAAAATTATTTTGTGGCTGGAAATGATTTATCTTCTACCAAAGAGAGCGACGCTCGTAATTGCAATTTGCTTATAAAATGAAATGAATTTCAAATACTATTAAAAATAAAATTAACTTGTCCCCAATATTGGAAATACACTTTCAACCTTTTAATTACAGTCGAAGTTGATATTGAAGTGAAGTGAATTTGCCTATTATTTTTCTTCAATAAGTTTTGATGTTGTTTTTCTTTATAAAATCAAATGTTTAAAAACTGGAATTCCATAAGGATACTAAAGAAGCTTGAACTATTACAAAGCGATTAATGTGTAATTTAAGGTGTTGCAATAAATATATTTTATTCTTATTAATGTTAAGTAAAGCACATTAAAATTAAATGAACCAAAAGTTTAATTTTCGATCACTTTTGTAATCAATTGCAACGAGTTTGAAATACAATTTGAAAATGAAATTAATGTCCATTCAGTTGAAGCAATAATTCAAATATATTTCCAACTTTTTAAATGCAGTTGTTGTTGCCATTCAATTTCTATTATAAACTATATACGTATATAAATCAAATTAATGACTGATTTATCCAATATAATAATAAGGTTTTAAATACTATTTGAAAACAATATTAATAAGTGGTCAATACATTTGCACTTTCGAAATGGGATCGTAGTTACTATTAAAAATAAATAATTGTATTTGTTATTTTTCAAATGTAAACATGAAGCATAAAATTGGAATATTTAATCGAAATGAAATGAGTTTTATATTTTCTAAGAAAATCGATGTGTAATTTCAGTTGTGGCAATAAATATATTTACCCTTTGCTAAATGCTTCGGTGGCGTAGCCATGTTTATGGTAAATGTTAAGTAGTTGTCATTAAAGTGAAATGACTTTAACTATTATTTTTCATGTGTAAACAAATGGGCCGAAACATGAGTGCTTGGCTTGGCATCTGTCTTTTATTTGTGTTAGTTTCTCTTGAAGTACGCAGCCTTTGCCGAAAGTTTTGCGCCGTGTTTTCGCAGCCTCCTGCATGTTTTTAATAAGAGTTAACCAACCAAAAATGCGCCACACTCTAGCACACCAGCAACATCTACGAGAGTATGCGTATGCGTGTGTGTGTGTGTGTGTGTGTGTGTGTGTGTGTGTGTGTGTATGTGTAAATATACAGAGTAGACACAATTTCGCCATTACTGTCCTACCCAGTCCCCGAGGGGTTATGCATCATGGAGAACATTTTCCCCATTTGTTTTTGCGCCAACATCATCCAGCTGCTTTCGGGCTGCAATTTTTGCCAGGTGAATAAGCGAGGCAGCCAGACAGACAGACAGTTGCGGGTTTTTGTGGGTTTCGTGCCCGTTTAGATGATTACCAAGTGCGTCCTCAAAGCATTCCGCAGTCATGCTAGACATATGTATGTACTATATATATATAGCGAGAGCATCGTAATTAGCTTATTCAATTTATAACCACATGCACAAAACACAGTCTGAAATGGTTTAGACCTTGTGCATAATTAGAAAAACACAAAATTTGAAATTGTTAAACAAATTATTTGTATTGTAAAACATGTTGTAATAATTATACAATTATCAGACAGCCAAATGATGTTTATAATTATTAGAATTTAAATTATTTTTGTGAAATCAAATTTAAATTCTGATAAATTGCCATTAATCTGTTGCCTTCAAATATACATTAAGATTATATGAGTGTGCTTCTAATGAGGCAGCCACATTTAATCCGATACAATGTGCAATTTAATTCCTTACATTCTGACCTTTTAATTAAACACCGAAGCACACAGGATTGCGCATTCGAAATGTAAATAATTTGATATTCTCACCCACATATGTAGGTGTAAAGCAGAGTATCATTAATTAGACTGCAAACAATTCAGTGCTCAATTTAATGACTCATAATTACTGCATCGAAGTGCATTAGAATTTCACAGCCTCAGTGTTTGGAATTTAATTCAATAGTCGAGAGTGTTTTGCAATGCAAACAAATTGATTTCCATGGCCAAAGCTTCATTATTTATGTGCATTATTGTGTGAAATTTTGTATCAATTTATTTCTTTGACTATCGATGCACTTTTGCACCTTACGCTAAGTGCTCCACATAATCAAATAATCAATTTGCCAAAGTTTCATTATGTTTCAATTAAAAAGAAATGCTTTGAATCACTAAAAGCCTTCATATTCCACTCTATGCAAAACAATCAATTAAAATCACTTTCAAAAGTGACGAAAAGGCTTGCAAATTCTATTAAAACATAAACATTCAATTACTCTGTGTTTACCATCCAAATATGATGGCAAAATAAATATTCGAGTAAAGTGCAAACTTTTCGATCCAAATATTTTCTACACTGCACGCACTTGCATATGTATTTGTAGCTTCGGCCAAATAGTGCTTACTTCTCTCAAAAGTGCACACAAAATAATGCTTCTTTGTGTCTTTTTACACCCGCCACCCGTAGGGTAGAAGGGTATTATAGGGTGATGGTAATTGTATGCAACAGCGAAAAGGAAGCCTCTCCTCTCATGATCAGCCATGTTCATCTGTCCCTGATCAAAAGGAGCATAAGCTATGGAGCTATAATAATAATAACAACAATTGATTTTGTTATTAATTGACAATCCGGAATATTGTGTATTGTATGGAATATCTTCAATGTAGTAGTATATCGATATGCCAAATATACATTTCGGTATATTTTCAATAGTTTGTTGTATATTGCACGCAGATCAAGTTTGCTTTTAAAATTGCACCACGCCCACTTGCACTTCCGCCCCTTGCAAATCGAAAACAATAAAATGGAGTAAACGTTTTTTCTAAGTTAGCTGATTTTATGATTCCTGAAATTCTGATTGCGACCGAATAAAGATTGTGAAATAGTTTTCTACATATTATAAGCAACAGTTGACAATGTGGTATATTTTTTACTGTACGGTATATTTTAAATGTAATGGTATATCGATATCGATATTATTAAGAAAAGGTATAGAGTATCTCACAGTCGAGATATTTTTATTTTTATAACTAGAAAATAAACGCTGTGTGATTTTTTTCATATATACATATGTATATATTAAACTTCACTTTAAATACAGGTGCATCGAACACGAATTTATTTCGTTTAAATTTGCAATTTTATTGATAATATCGATAGGCAGTCGTGTTCGCAGAGTAATATGTTTTTTATTAAACGCGCAGCATATTCATAAAATTGTGAAGGAGCAAATGCAATTTGCAGCTTCAGCTTTGCAAATATTTTCCAACGATTGCAGATAAAGCACTTAAATTAATGTTGCTTTATTGAATGCAAAGCGGTAGCCATAAAGCGGGTAACCGAGTGTGTGTGTGTGTGTGTGTGTGAGCTTGACTTTGTGATACCCGCTATAAAATATACGAAAACAAACAAACCAAAATAACATTCCGATTGTGGGTTGTGTTTCCTTTTTTGGCATTTCCTGTTGACACAAAGTTTTCATATGGGACAGTGGGCATAATAAATAACAATGATAAATTACTTTTAAAAATGACACGAATTTAAGGCATTTTCTAGCTCGCTTCTAACTAATATAAATCGCAAGGAAATATTAATTTTATGTGTCTTTCTATATTAATATTTATGTGTATATATTTCTTAAATATTCTGTGCATTCGCTGCTTCTCTAGTCGCAAGGCATTGACCTGGCTATAACCAATTACGAGCACAAAATTGCGTTCCTTTCATCGTGGTTTCTCATGCAGTTTTCCGTGTCAAAGGCTTTTGAGTTTGCGTTTTTCAAAAGACTACAAGGACACGCTCACGCAGAGAGACAGAGACAGACATAGAGACAGAGACAGAGACAGAGACACGGGTCAGCAGACAGCGAGGTGTGACTAATAGGTACGTCAGGGGATTCACACCTTGTGAGATTAATGCACTGTCAAGCTAAAATGTGCAGGGCACAGAACAGGAAATCGGAACAGGAAATCATCACACCAATTCTGTGTGTGTGTGTGTGTGTGTGTGTGTGCTTGCCGCTTCTTTGTATGTGACGAGGCAACAGTTGTTGCCGTTGTCACATGCCACAAAAGGCATACAAATGAGCTGCCATTTTTTTTCGATTTTCTATTTTAAAGGTAGAAAAGCATTTTGCCTTATGGCAATTTAAACTTGTCGCCCATCTCTCTGATTTTCTATTTTCCCCCATAAAAGGGGGCGTAGGCATAACAACGCCCAAATGCGACGACACCTTGTCATCAAACTGAGTTCTAGGTACAACTGTGTTGTGTGTGTTTTGTGCTCCGCCCCTTTTTGCCATTGGCATGTGTGTTGACGCTTTTGACCTTCAAAAAAAAAAAAAAAATGGTAAAGGAATGGGAATGGAATCGACAGAAAAAAAATGAATGTTGGCGAAATATGAGCAGACGCGACAACGCAGCCTCACACACAACACAGAAAGGGAAAATTCAGTGAAAAATTCAACTCGAGTTGAGTCAAGTCGAGTCGCTTCGCTTCGCGTTGAGTAAACGCGTGCCACAAGCAGCTGGTCAAGTGGCACTTTTGACGTTTTCCTCTCCGCTTTGGCACTCAATTTGTTTTCCAATTTATTGTGAGCGAGCGAAAGTTTTCCTACACATCATTGCAAAAGTTTTTCGGCTTCGCACAACAACCAAACCAAGTCAAGCCCAGCAACCATCCATCCATCCATTCATCCATCCATCCATCCATCCATCCATCCATCCATTCATTCGTTCGTTCGTCTATAGATTCAGTTGCATGACAACAACAATTACATGCTTCTTTTAATATATAATTATATTGCCTTTGCCTAGCATCTGACATTATCCAAAAGAGTAAAGTAAAAACTTGGCGCAAGTTTTGTGCTGCAAGCAAACAAGAAACTGGAGACAGAAGCAACGAGTAAAATGTTACATGAAAGTCGCTTAAGCCCACCTTAAATGGAAATGCTCTTGGTAGTACTTTAACAGCTATACAGGGAAAAATTCTACATTGAAAATGAAAATGGAAATCTTGATGCTGAGAACTTTTCGCTCCTAAGGAAGAATTCTTAAAATGACAATTCCAGATTTAGAAGATCTTTTAAAAAGATTTAGTTTTTCTTGAAATAAAAAATGTCCGATTGAGAAATTCTTAAAACAAAATTTAATTATTCAAAATCATTTTTAAGATCGCAAAGCTTTCTAAAAGTCAAGATGTGGTCAATGGTTAAAATAAATAAATGAAGGAATTTAAGTTAAATTTAAAGAAGATAGAAAAAAAATTACCTATAAATACTTATTTTTTGTTTAATAATATATTTAATTTTAACACACCAAATTAGAGGTTTCATCTTGATTTAATTTTCTGATATGCATTTTGACAATTTTTCAATTAATATTTTATTCCTTAAATTTTGGAATGAATTCGTTAATAGAATTTTTGTAGAATTTTGATCATAATTTTAGATTTTACTTTCTTATTTCAATTTTAACGTCATATTCTCGTGATTCATCATTTTACTCCTGATCTGAACACGTTTCCTTCTGTGTTCAAAAAAGTGTTTTTTCACAGCTTATTAAAGTTCTCGCTGATTTCTGATTTTGATTCCGATTCCCTGTCTGCGAGTAAACAACAATTACCCTTAAACAGCAAATGTTGTTTGCGGCCCCCAGTTGCATCCACCTGGGAACCACACAACACAGCACAACAAGTATACGCAGCGTGACCTTTAACCGCTATCGATTGCTATATTTGGACTTCTTACAAATTGCCACACATATTGACAAGTGCTTCATACAATATTTGTACACACACATTCGAGACAAGCACTCCTGAAAGTATTGTTCTTGTCCTCCGTGGGTCAGCATACATTGTTTGCACAGTGCCGGCTAATAGTACTTTGACGAGGACGCCAGCAGCAAACACTCGCACTCAATGGCCAATTGATTTCCCAAGTGTTAACCATTAATATTCATAAATCAATGAATATTTCAGGGCTTACCTTACCTCGCTGCTCGGCAATATAGTCATTAACTAGAAATGAGCACTTACGATTACGATTACGAGTGAATAAACTTGTTGTTGTCAATGAATTAATAAATTCGGAGCAGTTGCCCAAAAGTTTGCAGTTGCATGACTTAATTCTGCTGACTGACAAAATTACGACGAGTGCCATGTGCATAGATCTGATTGCTAAGAAACAGAGACAGAGACAGAGAGAGAGAGAGAGAAGGAAAAACAATTACAATTCTGTTGAAAAATTCATAACTTTGTACACCATAAAAGACGTGTTCTCAGACTGCTCCACATTGCGCCATAAAATTATTATGCCCTCTGTGCAGATGTAAAAACAAATCGATTTACAAGCGACTATATTTATGAACATATCTTTTTGCCTCGATTTTGAAATAATAAATATTTTATTTTTATTGCAAACAACCCAAAACAGATTTTCTTGATTTTCATTTCTATTTATTTTTTCGAGCTGATAACCGCATTCTGATTGATATAAAACCAAGTTCAAAGTCACATTTAGCTTATTAACAAGTATTATTTAAAAATACATTTTTTTTATATATTTAAAAACAAATTTTTTTTTAAGTTTTTGTTTAGTATAGCTTTGTATTCTTTAGTTTAATTTATAATATTTTTCCTAAAATGTAACCTTTTTTCTTTCTTTCTGTTTCAAGCTTCTGATTGTTTTTATGTAATCTTTTTACTGCAGATATTGTTATCATTTACACATATTTATAAGCTGAGCAGAGCACGAAATTTTCGAAAGTCTCTACTGAAAACTGATACGATCAAAAATACATGCAATAATAACCGCAGTCCTTACGATCCTGAAAATTCAATATAGCAAAAAAAAACGGCAAGTGTAGACGCGACTTATACCGAAGTTCATCAATATACCAAACACTATTCAGTATATTTTTAGGAATAATATAACACATTTTTTTTAATAAACATTTCTTTTATGTTAATTGTTTTAATCACTTATCTTATATCGTATCTTATCGTAACTTTATATCGAATACTTTGAACTGATATTGGCAAAAATTGTTGGCTCTAATGTGCCAATTAGCAGACAATGTGTTCCAAATGAGCTTCTAGTCAGGATCCCATCTCCCCTTCCCCTTCACCTTCCCCTTCCCGTTCCCCTTCTCCTTAACTCCCCCACTCCATGCTTCTTGACAACTGCTGTCAAACTCTGCTCTGGAAAATCGTTTTGAGTTCGTTGTTGCGTTATGCCAGACATTTTAATTTGTTGTTTTACAATATGCTTTACGAGTATATCTTCATTTCGAATGTGGGGCCACACACACGCACACACGCACACACTCGCACACAGACACACGCATTGCCAATAAAATTGAGCCTTGGGCAAATGGAGTGACAGTTGGTGCCGCTTTTTGTCCCGGACTTTTCGCTGTTCGACTGCTCCTCAGCTGCCTTCTTGGGCAATAACTTGCCTTGTCAATAAAAACAATGGAAACCAATTTCTTATATAATTTCACAATTTTCAGGGACCGAAAGTTGAGCACAGCCGGAGCCGGAGCCGGAGCCGAAACTGTGAAATGAGCAAATACTTTCACATACAAACAAATACTGCGTACGCAGAAAAAGCTAACAAAAAACTGACCAAGCAGTTGCTCGTCTTTTCCATTTCAATAAAAAAGCCAGTCGAGTACTATATATAAAAAGACACTTTTAAATCATGGCAGCAGGATGAAGAATCTCTCTCCATCTTATGCTAAATAGATAGACCACATGCAGATTTACATCTTACAGGGCACCAAGGAGTCGAGCAGTCTTGACAGCTGGGCTCTAACTTCTGCTTCCTTACGTATTTCCTGACAGCTGAAACTTTTGCGTTGCCATTTTTTATTGTTATCTCAAATTTGAAATGATTTTTTATTGATAATATACATTCACACACACACACACACACATACAGAGAATAGAGAGGGAAAGATGAAGAGAGACCGAGAGAGGGGGAGAGAGAGAAGCAAACAGCGTTTGAATGAACAAAGATTCAGATTCAGATTCAGCTGCAGACGCAGAGTGTTGAACGATTGGGAACTCCGACGAAGACCAAGTCCATAAAAACGCCGTTATGGTTACCATAGCCTGTGTGTGGCAAAATGCCCCAGCACTAAATCAAAAAACAACGACCAGAGGCTTTCCCAACATTGGCTCATCAATGAAATACATTTTCCCATTTACATTCACATTCCCACATTGACTATTGACTATTGGGGCAGGCTGCTCATTTAACATTAAAGCATTTGCATGCCAAGGCCTAAATGTGTTTTCATATTTGTCATCAATGATTTATGATTATTAGCAGCGATTACTTAGTTTATACTTGTGATTTACATAATAATTTCTTGTGCAATAAAACTTTACTTTATTCCATTAAATTACGATTACATTTCTAACAAACTTATTTTCTCAATTTATTTCAAAATTCGAACTTCAAATGCATCAAATTCATTGAATTATAGTTTTGTTTTAAATTTATTTAAGTGCAACATTCAAATGCTTGCGTTTAATTTTAAAATTCGAAATCAAAATTCAGTTTATTTACTTAATACATTTATGTATTTTAATTCAATTTCATATTAATATTAATGAAATTTATAAATTTTTAAAAAAGGTAGAAGTATATTTTAATGCAATAATATAATATAATATAATATTTAACTAACTCTTTTGTTAATATTTCTTGAAAATATCTTCATTTTAATTTGTTAATATATATCAATTGCTTATATTTATTACTTTCCATTTACTACTGAAACATTTGAATGCTTGCGTTTAATTTCAAAAGTTGACTTTAAAATTCATTAAATTGAAATTGAATTGAATATGTTTATTTCAATTACATTTCGCGCTTTATTAAAAGGTCACTCTTAAGAGGTATTTAAATGTATTAAAAACAATGAATAATACTTTACTTTAATAAAGTAAAGTCCCTCTTAAGTTTGACCTTTTACCATCGCCTACGGCTGTAATAAACACACTTAGTACTGCAACATTTTAATGTTTTCATTGCCCAAATCGGCAATTGGCTTTGTAGCATAAATTAGGACTTAAGATTACGTGACAAAAACAAACGAATTAACCAAAATAAGACTTTGCATTCCAAGTAAGTAACTCGGGGCGTGCCTTGAGGATGATTAGATAGAAAAATATCAAAATATCGAAAGATTAGTTGAAAATACTTTTTGGCATGAGCTGGAAAATCATAAGTTTAAAGCAAAAATGTTTTTGCCCATGCAAATATAAGAGATTTTCAAATGTTTTCATTTCAATAAGAGAGGAGGCAAAAGGCAAAAGTTGTTGAACATTTTGGGCCTGTGTTCATCGAACACAATCAGTAAATTTAAATTTTAATAACGAATAAATATTGATGCTTTATCGCATGACTGAACATTTGTCGAGCTGAGTCGAGCCCCTTTTTTGAATGTGAATAATACGCTTAGAAATATCCGCATTTGTGGTTACATAATCGCATGATTATAGATACCCTACAAAATATACGTTTGCATATTGGGTATTGAAGCATTGATATTGTTGCGACTGTTGTGCGTATAGATTTCATAAGAAACAACAATAAACTCTTATTAAATGCGGCAGAGTATTCAGTTACCGCAAAGTGAAAATAGCTTCGTCGTGATTTGAATATTCAAATTAGTTTTGCATTGCAAAATAATATGCAAACATTATTCTAATGCGAACAAGAGAGAGAAACCTCACTTGAGCTGCCCGTTGGTCAATTATAGGCCAAGACTATCCAGTTTTGTGGTTGGCCAGCAGCTACCAAATAAACTTTTCAGTTTGAATTTGACTTGAAAGTTTTGTTTGCCTCCGTTCAGGGCAAAGGTGAGGGGACAGGTCAGTGGAGGCGTGGCGGTGGAGGGGCAGAGCTTGGTGGTGGTGAAACTCACATTTAAGTGGCCCTCTGCAAAGTGGAGGAAAGCCGATGCTAACCATGTTTTATGATATCAACTTAGACAAGCTCGCAAGTTTGCAATTCACTTTAGAGTCTGCAACTGACTTTTGCTTATTTATTTAGCTTGCAGATATCCCTGATGCAGATGCGGATGTGGTCGAAGCGAACTTCTCGTCTCGTCTCTCTTCTCTGCTCTGTCTCTTTCACTTTGCACAGTCCATTGAGCATACACCTGATGGCTGGGACACTCGCTCCACTCCTTCACTCCCTTCCCTCTCAGCTGTGTTAAGTGTGCATCCAAATTGCTCACGGCGCCTGGCAACCACTTAACAAGTGCCTCGGTCTCTGCTGCTGCTGCTGCTGCTGTTGCTGTTGCTGCTGCTGTGGTGATGCCTTGATCCTTGTGATGCCAAGAACTTGAAAGTTGCTGAAATGCTAAGTTCAGTTTTTTGCGGCATCTGGTAAAATTGAGAAAATAAACTGCCAGTTGCAACGTGCAACTTGCGGCTTGACCAAAACTCTCTTGCCACATTCATTCAAGCTGCATTCAAACTAAAAGTCCAAGAAACCGACCAACGAATGTCCAGTTGGCCACTGAGCTCTGATTCTCTGATTCTGGTTACACCGTAGCGAGCAAACCAATAGAGCCGCAAAAACAGTTTGCATTTACATTTATTTATGTTGTTGAATTTGCGTTTTTTGCAAGCACGACCTGCAAAAACTTTGTGGTCTTTATTTATTTTTTTAAGGCTTACAAGTGGTAAGCATTTGGTAGATACTTGAGGTGAAGGAAGCGAAATAGGAGAACAGTCTAGATGGAATATTTGATCCATACAAGCTGTGTTTATTATTATTAGTATTTATTGATATTAGATATTAGTTTATGGGTAACTAGAGCTAAGTCAGTGAAAACAAGAAAGAAAATTACTGTGCTCAACAACAGGATTCTCCATAACCATGTTCAATAAATGCAAAGTGATGTGATATATCAAATTAATATATTATTTGCCACATCGATATAGTATTTTATAAAAAAAATTACCTGGAATACAAAATAACCCAGATTGTCATACCATATTAATATAATATACAAAAATATACCGAAAGCCATATTTGGTATATCGATAAAATTTGACATTTGTCGATTTTGATTCCTGATTTTAAACCTATGCGGTAAACGAGCTTAAATAATTGTAGAAAATACGCCAATTAATAAGAAATTATTGAATAGAATTTAGCTTAAAAACGTGAGAATATCTAATTTATTGCTTACAGATGTGAAAAATGCATCTGATCATCTTTTGCCAATATAAAATTTGGCTAGCCTTGCAATCTAGTTTCTTAATTAAAATGCACAGAAAGCAAAAACCAAAGACAGTGAAAATCCTTTATTCATATCGAAGATTATATACTCTAACCGAGATCTAAGTACGCTGTCAAATAATAAATAATAGAAAAGTGCAATAATATAATATGCAATGCAATCGAGTGTGGAATACACACGCAAATTGCAATTGTGAAAAACTAGTGTTGGAACATATGTGAACACTTCCACACAAAAGTAAATAAAAATGAAATATTTTATGGAACCCTTACACAAATATGATTTTTTAACCTAGTTGCAGCAAAAAGCGAGCTCAAACAGAAAAAGTTTTAATGAAAAAATACAAGTCTATAGATGTGTGTTATGTACAGCGAAAAGAAATTAACAGAAAAGGGTTTTTTCCTTGTGTGGGAGAAAGAACATTGCGTGGGACGATGACAAACGTCAGTTCCAATTTACAAGTTACCATTTACAAAGCACTCGCATTTAATTTGAATGAATGACAAACTCCCACAGTTTCACATACGATTCGAGTACAGAAAGAGATTCATTGGATTGTAATGCTCCAATGCGCTACGAAATGAAAATGAAAATATAATGATTGCAACTACTATGCGACTATTACAGATCCTCGACTATGTGTGGGCAGCTGCAATGCAATCAACCAACTGAAACCGAAAGCAATAGAAACAGAAAGAGCAACTGAAATGAGGAGGCTGCATTAGCATTATTTGCCGCAAGCGTTGCCCAACACACACGCAGCTCCATTTGTGCAATTTACAATTCAATGCGAGGGCACAAATTCCCATTTCTCAGCCTTACAACAAAAAAAAAAACAGCAAAACTGTAAAACATTCCCAAACAAAAAGGAACAAAATTTATACATTACGAGCGTCGTAAATCCAAGTTTATATAGTTCATCCAGAGAAATATGTTTTAGAACCCAATTGGGGCATATTTTTTGCCAAAGAGTTGTAAGCCCATAATCAATTTGTTTGGTTCATCAAAGTAAACAGTGAAAGCATAATGATGTCGCAGTTGTCAATGCTCGACTGCAGAACACCCTAAAAAAAAAGAGTCCACTTTGGTTTTTGCCTTTACTTCGAATTCTCTGTCGATGCTTAAATCGTTTTCAATTGGGGCTCAGGTATGAAAAGAAATGCTAAAAATAAAAACAAGTTCGAGTATTTGTGTAAGCTTGCAAAAATAAATAATGATGGCGAATCGGCTTAGAAACTTGACTTTGCACTAAGAACTGAGAACTGAGAGTTGAGAGTTGCGATTTAATGCTCGAGTGTGTTTCACATAAATGTAGCCCGAAATTGTTGCTTTATTTGAGGGTCACGAATTCAATTGAATGGATGAATAATCAATTAATGGCGGACCATTTAATGGCGCACTTTTATCATTTTACTGAGCCAGAAATCATAATAAAAGCGAACAGCGGACAGCGGAATGTTTAGAAATATACAACTGAAAAATAAAATAATTACTTGAATTTAATTTGCCTCGCACAGCGAGATAAAAGAACTAGGGACTCAGGACTCAGGTTTGCCATTTGGGACGTTTTCTATTTTCTTTTTTATTTTCTGTTATTATTATGTATTCTGTGAGCACCTTTGGAGCAACGTCGCAGTCCAATTTTCTTATACAAAAAAGTGCGACTCTAACTGTGACTCCAGCTCCAGCTCAATCTTCGTCTCCATCTCAGACTCTGCGTATATTTAGCATTTTCATAAAATTTGCATTTTTATTTGCGGACGGACTCATTGAACCATGGTCACAAGCGGCAATGTGGCAGCGGCAAATGCGACCGAGCGACCGGCCGAGAGCTAAATTTAATTTTGTTAATGAGCTTGGCTTGTTTAACAATTCGCCCACGAGCCGAAAAAGGGGTTGCCACAACTCGCTTCCTTTCCCTTTCCGTTTCCCTTCTTCTCTTTAGCTTCACCTGCTTCACAGAGTTTAACATTAACACTAAAGCCAAACATCCAACAGCGTATTGAATCCCTTATGCCTAACCACAAAACCCCTTTTCACTCACATATCTCTTGCTGTATGTATGTGTGTGTGTGTGTGTGTGTGTGTGTATGTGTGTTTGTTTACTGTCTGCA
Organism: Drosophila nasuta; assembly: GCF_023558535.2. NCBI lineage: Eukaryota > Metazoa > Arthropoda > Insecta > Diptera > Drosophilidae > Drosophila > Drosophila nasuta. Next base: position 11,803,510 of record NC_083459.1, on the reverse strand, counting down.
TACCAGCAGCGAAGAGCACAGAGCACAGATGCAAAGAGAATTGGGCTTTGGCTCGTATAGGAAACGGCATTTAACGCGGCGCAAAGCGAGCTAATTTTTTTTTTCCTTTTTTCCTCGCAAAGTCAATAGAGCAGCCTACTTCGTGGCTCCCTCCCCTTCCCCCGTTCAATCTACTTACCTGTAACTGCGCTGCTTTGAGCTCATCAACATCAGCAGACTATTTAGCTGTTTGGCTGTTTGACTGTTTGGCATTTTCCAAAAGGAACTTTGAGTCTGAGCGAACGCAACTTACAGTTCGCATTTCGCATTTCGCAACTAGCGATTGCTGCCTTGATTAATTGTGCATGCTTACACACACACAGAGCGGCATTTAAATGAAGTTGGCAGTGTTTTTGTTTTTGGCTAGTGTTGGCCTAAGTATCCATATCATTATCATTATCGTTGTCCTGTCCTGTCCTGTCCTATCCTGTCCCAAATGGAGCCACATTTGTTATGCCCACCGGCCGACAAAACGAATCTAAAAGTGAGTCCGCAACCCAAAAACCGAAACCGAAACAGCATAATGAAACTGAAATCAAGTGAAACGGTTTGCCTGGTGAGTATGCTAGACTGACAGATACTACGCGCATCTTTTACTTTCGTTTTTACGAAGTTAAAAACACGTTCACATCAATAAAGATTGTGTTTGAATCGTTTCACAACTTTGCACAAAATACATTAAACAAATAATACATCAATTTGAGTGCCACAACATTGCTTTGCTCATAAAATATTTAGTTGCATGTCTTATCAATGTGCAAGAGTCTCAAAGTGCTAAGCAGCTTTTCTTAAACATAATATTAACCCACAAAGTAGCATAGAGTTGAGTTTGCCTCTTCACTGTCGGGGCACACAGGGTATAATGAAAGTGAGTCCGGCATAAATTAACATTTTAATGATGCGCCCCATGAACTGGGCTGACCAACCAAGCAACCAACTAAGCAACTAACCAACAACCAACCAACCGAGCCTTAGGCGTGCAACCTGTGTGAGGATGAAATTAGTTTTCTCTGCCTAAATATTGTAGGAGTGAGTAGTAAGCCCCAACGGACAGACTGATGCGGTCGGTAATTGTGCCCACATCAAATGATATTGCTATAGCAAAGAACAACATGGCGTATGCGTAACACAGTTTTTCATTCTATCGTTTTACAGCTGCATCGGTGGCCGTCTCCTCGTGGACACTGGTGGCCATCTCATGCGAACGCTACTATGCCATCTGTCATCCGTTGCGATCGCGCACCTGGCAGACAATCAACCATGCCAACAAGATCATCGCGTTCATTTGGCTGGGCAGCTTGCTTTGCATGACGCCGATCGCGATCTTCAGCCAGCTGATGCCAACGAGTCGTCAAGGTGAGTGAGTGCTTGTGAGTGCGAGTGAAGTGCACTCTATTGTACTCTATTTCTAATTCTGTTTTTAACTCCATTTCTATCTCTATCTTTATTCTACCTTTCTTTTTTTCTATTTTTATTATTATCTTTTTCTGTCTCTATATGTGTATATCTTTATCTCTTTTCTATTTCTATCTTTATTTCAATATTTATCTCTATCTCTGTGTTTATCACTATCCATAACTTTATTTATATCTTTATCTCAATCGCTGTCTTTATCGCTATTGCTAACTTCATCTCTCTCTCATTCTCCTTTCTTTCTATATCTATTTATATCATTATCTTAATCTCTCCTTCTCCTTCTCTTCATCTGTTGAATGATTAAACTCCTTCTCTTCATCTCTATTTCTAATTCTATTTTTAACTCCATTTCTATCTCTATCTTTATTCTACCTATATTTTTTTCTATTTTTATTATTATCGTTTTCTGTCTCTATATGTGTATATCTTTATCTCTTTTCTATTTCTATCTTTATTTCAATATTTATCTCTATCTCTGTTTTTATCACTATCCATAACTTTATTTATATCTTTATTTCAATCGCTGTCTTGATCTCTATTGCTAACTTCATCTCTCATTCTCTTTTCTTTCTATATCTATTTCTATCATTATCTTAAACTCTCCTTCTCCTTTCTTCATCTGTTGAATGATTAAACTCCTTCTCTATCTCTATTTCTATTTCTGTTTTTAACTCCATTTCTATCTCTATCTTTATTCTACCTATCTTTTTTTCTATTTTTATTATTATCTTTTTCTGTCTCTATATGTGTATATCTTTATCTCTTTTCTATTTCTATCTTTATTTCAATATTTATCTCTATCTCTGTGTTTATCACTATCCATAACTTTATTTATATCTTTATCTCAATCGCTGTCTTTATCGCTATTGCTAACTTCATCTCTCTCTCATTCTCCTTTCTTTCTATATCTATTTATATCATTATCTTAATCTCTCCTTCTCCTTCTCTTCATCTGTTGAATGATTAAACTCCTTCTCTTCATCTCTATTTCTAATTCTATTTTTAACTCCATTTCTATCTCTATCTTTATTCTACCTATATTTTTTTCTATTTTTATTATTATCGTTTTCTGTCTCTATATGTGTATATCTTTATCTCTTTTCTATTTCTATCTTTATTTCAATATTTATCTCTATCTCTGTTTTTATCACTATCCATAACTTTATTTATATCTTTATTTCAATCGCTGTCTTGATCTCTATTGCTAACTTCATCTCTCATTCTCTTTTCTTTCTATATCTATTTCTATCATTATCTTAAACTCTCCTTCTCCTTTCTTCATCTGTTGAATGATTAAACTCCTTCTCTATCTCTATTTCTATTTCTGTTTTTAACTCCATTTCTATCTCTATCTTTATTCTACCTATCTTTTTTACTATTTTTATTATTATCTTTTTCTGTCTCTATATGTGTATATCTTTATCTCTTTTCTATTTCTATCTTTATTTCAATATTTATCTCTATCTCTGTTTTTATCACTATCCATAACTTTATTTATATCTTTATTTCAATCGCTGTCTTTATCGCTATTGCTAACTTCATCTCTCTCTCATTCTCTTTTCTTTCTATATCTATTTTCTATCATTATCTTAATCTCTACATGTATTTATTTGTATCTATATTTCAATCTTTATCACTATGTATTTTTTTCTTTGTTTCTATTCTTATCTCAATCCCTATGTCTAACTCTATCTGTTCTGTAACTCTATCCCTATTTCTATCCCAATTTCTATTTATTTCTATGTCTTTATTTCTATCTGGATCTCGATCTCTCTTCCTCTCTTTCTGCTTTCTTCTCTCCCCTTCGCTATCTTTTTCTTTATCTCTCTCTCCGCCTCTCTATCACTAATTTATATTTATTTTTCACTTTCACTTCCATTCTCTCCATCTCACACACTTTCTCCACAGGTTTGCGCAAGTGTCGCGAGCAATGGCCGGCAGGATCTGTCGGCTATGAGTTGTCGTATAATATCTTCTTGGACTTGGCATTGCTTGTGTTGCCGTTGCTGGCGCTGAGCTTTGCGTATCTGTTCATCACACGCACTCTGTATGTGAGCATGCGCAACGAGCGTGCCATGAACTTTGGCAGCAGTGGCCCAGACGTGGGGCTCACCACGAACAGCGGCGGCAGCAGCAACAACAACGGCTGCAGCAATGCAATGCAGTCGCGTCGCTCCTATGGCAACTCGAGTCAAATGCATCGCATGCAATTGAGGCAGGGCGTCGTCGATGCGATGGCTATCGACAGCAGCGCCCAGTTGGATGTGTTGCTGCAACAGCAGCAGCAGCAGCAGCAGCAACAATTTGGGGCACCGCAATACTATTATGGTAAGCAATCGCATTCCGTATTGTAATTCGAGTAGCTCGATTGAGTTTTATTGCCATCAAGCGCAAGTGTGGGATGAACTACTGCATCCCAGAGGAGAATGCTGCTACGCTAGCTGCGTGTGTGCGCAAAATTTAATTGAAGTGCGTTTCAACCGCCACTTGGTGTCAGCTCAACTGCGAACTGTTGGCGACCCCAACCAGACCACGCATTACTCATACGCCACATTGGACAGACAGTTGGTAGCGATGCTGCGATTCAATTTGATTCGAAGCCAGAGATAACTTCACTGCCACACTTTATCCACTTTAATGGCACTTTCATTTGCATCGAGTACAATTTCGCAATTTCGTTTATCACTTAAAGCCAATGAGATTGCGATTGCGTTTGCAATTGGGATTGCTATTGCGATTGTCGATTAATCGGTTTGCTTGATATTCTCAACTGAGTTTTATTTATGCAAATTATGCATTGATTTCTCTTTTTTCGTTTTTCGTTTTAAAGAGCACACACCCTTTTCTAGCCTCTTGCCTCATTTACATGGTAACGCCTTAAACAAGCACACTGAAATTGCATATTAGCATAAACATTTGCTTATTTTAAGAGAGACCCACAACACACAGCGCAGATAATGAATTATCACAAGGAACAGCCTCGAAGGACACACAGCGTGAGAATAAGCGAGGGAGAGAGGGAACCTGTTTATATTTGAGGCTCTTTTTGTGCTGTTCTAGCTGAAATGTTGTGCTGTGTTTTTGTATACCCGCTACTATATGGGGTAGAAGGGTATTATAAGTTGATGTCCGCAGGAAATGTATCGAGGCATTAATAAGTATATATATTCTGGATCAGCGTCAATAGTCGAGTTGATATACCATGTCCATCTATACCTATGAAGCACTGGATTTATTAAGTGTTAACAACACGGATCAAGTTTCTTTTAGGTTTTGCAACGCACATTTCCTACCCTCAAATAAAAAGTCAAATATACCAAATATAGCATTCGGTATGCTTTGTATATCGATATAACAAATACACACTTTGGTATATATTTTAGTATTTTGTTGGTATATTAATTTGTTATAGTAACACCACAATGTTTTGCTTTTATTAAAAAAGAATGCCGGGTTTCTCACAGTCGAGCACACTCAACTGTAGCTTTCCTAAGTACTTGATTTTTTGTCTGGCTGTGTTCACATGCTGACGACACAGTTACCTCGACTTTAACATCGACATCGACATCGACAGCCACTTTGCAGCGAGTGTGTGCTCAATGCCCCTATCCACAGTTCGCAATGCCATTCAAAGCGAAAGGGTCAAATTAAATACCGTAAATTATGCAGGGGTCGAGCATTTAAACGCTCGTTAAAAGCCGTTATCTCGTTTATCGACCAAACAAGGCGAAAGCCCAAATTAGTGGGCAACCCCTTCGCTTTATACTTTGCTGTAAATTGCGTACACATTGTCGCTACCAACTGAGCAAAAACGAGAGAAAGAGATCTGCTGTTATGTGACAATAAATTTTATTAAATATTTCAGAATCCCGCAATTCTCTCACATACTCTCTCTCTCTCTCTCTCTCTCTCTCTCTCTCTCTCGTATATGTAGCATGCAATTTAGGGCCGTCACTTAACATTTTTGTGTCATAAATTTGTTAGCGAGGCCAAAAGAACTGTCACTCATCCTAGCCTCTAGCCTAGACAGTCAGTGCCGCCCTGGGAAATGGTAAATGGAAAATGCTAGATGGTAGATGGTAGATGGCAAAAAATGTTTTATTACACTCGCTCACACTCTCGCGCACACTCTTCGCTGGTAATTTGCATAAGCAAGTTCCATATAATTAGAGTCTTATACCCATATTAACGCCTGGCCCCATTTTTAAGTAGGTTAGTCACTTAAAGCAGCACTTGCTTGCGATGTTCTCCACACACAAAATACACTCGCAAATCTCGTATTTAGCACACAGAACACAGAGCTCAACTCCTTAACTCTGCCCATTATTTTGATGTACTTACTCGCATTCGTCCTAGCACTAATTCACTTGCTTAATTCTCCCACATAAATGCGACAATTTTCGTTTCACTTTTGCCTGCTTAAGCGATTGCAAAACGTTTTTCCCGAGGCACTTAAAGCAAATACTTGCACTTGACGATTAATTATTCGAAATGAATGTGATTAAAGACTCAACTCGACCTGTGCGTGTTTCCACAAATTGCCGCAATAAGTAGGCCAAGTACGAATATAGAATGTCGTTAACTTGGCTCAATGTAAATCTGGCTTATTTCACAAATATTTCATCTTAAACAGTTCTATGTTGAAAAACAAAGTTTGCAAGTTTTAGAGTTTATTGAAGTTGCTTGAATCGTTAAGAAAAAAATAGAAAATAAAAACAACAGTATACAAACACATATTAAGATTCATATGAGTTAGCAGATTGCAATGAAATCATTTTTATTTCATTTCCAAAAATTGTATTTCAATAAAATTATTGAAACAAAATTCAGTTAAATAAAAAAAGCGTTAATACTCTTTTATTTTTGAAATATTTTTAAATCATTAGTAATTATTTGATTGTCAAAATTTATATTCCTTTTTATATCTGTTACCCATAGTATGCCCAAATACTCAGTATATTTTCGATATTATTGTGGTATATTTGTAGAATTATACCGCGCACAATTTGTACCTGTAAAGTTTATTTTGAATCTTGTTGTCGCTAAAAACAGAAATGAATTAATTTTAAATTTTAAATACTGAAAGTATAAACAAAAATATAATAAATAATATTTTAATCAAAGAATATGATATTTGAATCAAAGACCAGAAATAACAAATTGGGTGTTCATATTATTCACATTATTAACATTTTAAGTATAAAAGAAATGCTCGCATATAGTAAAGTGATTACTTTGCTTGGCGACGCCTAAATCGAAGCCAAATTCCCGCCTTGCTGGCGGTTAGAAAGGTGACATTTGATTTTGCCATAGGCGGACAATTGTTCGCCAACTCAACGCTGTAGTCTTGAAGAAGTGTGGCCAGCGCCGCCTTAGTCTGAGCCAGTCCAAATCGCATTCCCGGACACATACGCGGTCCAGCACCGAAGCCCAAGAAGCGACAGCCGAATTGCTGTGGCTGTTGCAAGAAACGCTTCGGTTGAAATTGTAGTGGCTGCGGGTAGATAGCGGGATCACTGTGGCACAAAGAAATAGATGTGGTAATTAACTGGCAACCATCAGACAGTTAATCAATAAGAGCTTACAGATGAATGGCCTGAACAGGCACAATCAGCACAGTCTCTTTGGCCACGAGCAATCCAGCAGCAGCAGCAACATCATCTGGTTGCTGAGAGGGCAACACAAAGGATTCGGTGCAGCGCTTGAGCAGAGCGGGCATCGCTGGATGCAGACGCAGAGTCTCATAAAGCGTGGCCTCAGCATAATGCAATGCATCCAACGCCTCCGGATGCAGCAATTGTCCATCATAATGAGCAGCCATCGCATCCAGTTCGCTCTGCAATTGACACTGCTCAGTTGGATGCGCTGCCAGTTCGTATAAAGCAAAGGCTAATAGCATCGCCGATGTCTCGTAGCCCTCTAACAGCAATGTGGTCGCATGTCCTTCAATATCGCAATCACGCCTCGCCCTCAGCCAGTTTAATAACGTGTTGCCTTTGCTGCTGCTGCTGCCTGCCACTTGGCGACGCAGCCAGCGCTGAATGTCGAGTGGTACATAGCTAGGACGGAGATTAAATTGGCATTCACATTCGTTTTATTTACAGGGTATTCGCAAGTGGTTGCGAAACCGCAAATGAATTCAGTCAAAGAGTGAATACATCATGTGCTGACTTTGATACAATTACTTTAAGCAAACTATCGACTATTGCTTTAATCAAATTGAACTACAGTAGACTGAATAAGTCAGCATAGTAGCAGAAATATTTAATAAGAAAAATCTTCTTACTTAAGAGAGACTTAAATTTAAAATAGTTGAATCAATTTAGCATATAATACGCCTTTAATCCTGTGTTACTTTGTGACCTAAAATGGTGGCCTGGTCTACATTTATAATGGAAGCATATATTTAGCAATGAGACAGGCAGATGTAGCAGCAATAAACATTGCACATTTACTTAACAACCTTTCAAACTTCTTTACTATAGAGTTCCATAAATGCAGTTCAAAAACGGCTTTAACACAATTACTTTAAGCAAACTATCGACTGTGTAAAACCCTGTGCATATTATGCTCTTTAAAATTATGGCTTGAGTTGCATATTTTGAATGTCTAATAAGAATATCTAATAACAAACACCTCCGCACTTAAAAGACCCTTTAAAATGAAATACAGTTGCATGAATGTAGACTTGACCACGACCTTGTGGCTACAAAATTATCTGTTGAACAATGTTTTTGATGGTGGGGTTAATAAAAAAATTAAAAACAAGCAAAATCTTCTTCTACACCTTCCCTCATATTGTGGCAGTATTAAGAAGCACTCAAACTTTATTAAAAAAGCTTACGGAAATTTAACCTACAATGTGCATTAATACAAATGAGATCGTCTTTTAAACTATGTAGAGAAGAGGTCATACTAAGAATATCATACTAAGAATATCCAAGTTGTATAAAAACAAAACCTCTCAATGAAAATATTAGAAAGCACTCAAATTATATAAATAGAGTTCAAGCATATTCTATAATTTTTTGAAGCAAATTATTTACTGCTTCAAAATTGTATCTCGAAAATATGAAATTTCGGAGATTCAAAACTATGAATTAAATATTCCTTCATGCGATGCACATTGTGATAAACTTTAGAGACCAATAAATACCTTTAAGTAGAGGATAAACAAAGTTGCATTAATATATGAATGAAACCCACCGATATTCCATGAGCTGAACGAGCCTTGGGGAATGCAACAGCGCAATAGTTTCAGCCAGACTCCAAGAACTGGGCTGAAATAAAGGTCCCAACAGTTGAAGCCATTCACTGCGACTCTCACTGCGACTGCTGTCGTCCGGATCGAGGCACTGAGCATTCAGGCCAAACACAGCGGAGGCTACCACCTGTAGTGTGTAGCGTGTGGCCAACTCTTTGGCCTCGAGGCAAGCCAGCTCGCGAGGATTGCGTTGTGCCACAAACTTTTGCAGCTGGTGGCAGGCGGCGGCAATGTGCGGCAACGTCTGTCGCAACCGCAGAGGTGTAAAAAGTGGCAACAATTCGCCACGTTGCTTCCTCCAATGCTCACCACAGGCAATAAATGGATTTTGTGCAGCCAGCACATCGCGCTCCACGTTCACATGAATCGCGTTCTCTGCACAGTGGGTAAAATGCCCACCGATGAGCAGCTCGCGCACTATCGATTGATCCCTCAACAACAGAGCAGGTTCATTAAATAAACGATAAATGCCCACATAGCTGAGAGATGAATACGAACTGAAAATGAGAAAAGATAAAAAACATACAAAGAGAGAAAGAAAATATATAGAGAAATAATCAATAAGGTATAAAGAATAAATGAATATAAAATGAGATACAAAACATCAAACAATCAGCTAACAGAGATGAAAATTGAAATACAAAAATTAGTAAGCAGAAAATAAGATAATTGATGAAATAGCATACAGAATCAGAGAAGCATATAGAGAAAAGTGAAAAGACATAGAGATAGAGTGGAAAAAATATCAATCAAGGAATGTTAAACATACAGAAACACAAAACAAAGTATACATATGTATAAATACGGAGTCGAGTGTGCTCGACTGTGACATACCCGCTACCCATTTTTAATAAGGGCAAAATATTGTGGTATTATTTTCAAAATATACCGAAAATACTAAAAAATACTAAAAAAAATATACCAAATGGTATGTTTGGTATACCGATACAGCACACCATTCAAGATATACCATAGACGGCACAATGTATCAGATTGTCGGCCAAAGGAACTCAGACCCCTAGTAAGTAGGCGTTTTTGCCCATACAAAAGTATTTCTTTAATAACTTCGACAATTTTTATCTGATCGCAACAAAATTTTCAGGAATCATAACTACTACAGTAATTATATGCCAAAATTCGTAACTGTAGCTTTAAAATTAGGCTTGTTATTCGATTTTTTTGATTTGCGGGGGCGGGAGTGGGCGTGGCAAAAATTTGAAACAAACTTGATCTGCGTGCAAACATAACAAATGCTGTCGAAAAAAATTATAGCTCTATTTCTTATAGTCTCCGAGATCTAGGTGTTCATACAGACAGACGGACAGGCACACAGACGGACAGACTGACATGGCTAGATCGTCTCGGCTGTTGATGCTTCCTTCTACCTGTTACATAAATTTGCTGTCGGCACAAAGTTATAATACCCTTCTACCCTATGGGTAGCGGGTATAAAATTAAAAAATAATAATTAGTTTTGGAATTTCATCTTTGAGAATATCATTAAGAACTGACCACGAGCCGGATTGGCATATTCCCAATGATAATTTCAACGTTACTACTTTAAGTAATCTCAAGAATATCTTGATTTTATGACAATTGATGGTAATATAGTATATTTTTTTTTTATATTCTTTATTTATTTACAATCTATCTATCTAAAGATAATAAGTAAATTATATAACAAATAGAATGACAGAAAACTTTTAATTTTTGACGAGTATTTACGAAATTTTTTACAAAACTTTATTTACTACCACTCTTTGGGTGGTCTAAAGGGGAGATCAAGGGGGTGGTGCCTTTTCAGCCGTCGGCGATGTTGGCAATATAGTATATGATAGTCGTATTTACATATATAGATTTTAAAGTCAGCCACAAGTTCAACCAAATTTTAAATTCAAATATAAAATAAAAACAAACCAGCGCTAAGTTTTCTCTGTTTTAATTATATTACGACATACAAAAATTTATGCTACACCAATAATTCGTCATCAGATGTTAAAAACATATTCATCATATTGTTAAACCAAATACTAGCTGAGTTTCTTTAGTGTAAAGGGCAGAAACTTGGTGGCTTTGGGTCGCAAAAAAATATCATCGCCCAAGATATCGTGATCAGTGGGCACATAAGGCATGGCTGAGATCGGTGTCTTCTCCTGAATCAGCTGATAGCAATACTCGGCAAGCAGATCCTTCAGCAGTTTATTGAAATAGCTGCGCACATAGTTCCTAACGACATCTGGAACGCGAGTCAAATCAAAAGCATCACGACAGTAGTGTAAATTCGGCAATATTTGAGGTATTTGTCGCATGAGCTGCTCCAGTTGCGAGCGCAAAACTGCCATCGACACAATAAAGTCCGAGCGATCCGGAAAGAAGAAGCATTCGATGCGACAACGTGGCATCTTTGGCATCGGATCGCAGCCGGGAAGATTGAACTCGGCACGCACAAAGAGTTGGACATCTAGCCGAGCGAATAGGCGAAAGAGTATCTGCAGATGCCGTTCATGGGGAATGGGACGCGAGTTCACGCGTCGAATCAGACTGCCCAAATTGTGGAACGCTTGCTTGGCATCAACGCTTGATAGTTTGTCTTCTATTAGCTGACGAGCTCGATGCGAAAATGTCTTTGGCACTGCAACTGGATGTTGCATCATGCGTTCGATTTGCGTTGAATTTGCATCCAGATTGGTCTGTGAGTTGGGTATCGATCCCACCTTCCGAATCGGATTCCAATAGATGCGGTGGCCACAGCTCGTAACAAGAAGTGGGATCGTAGTAATGTCTAGGCATTGCATCACCTGCTGAGCTCATGTCACGCTCTTAATTCTCCTCGAGAGCCTTGAGAGTGATCACTTATTTTGGCTTGTGTATCACTACATAATTGCGATGCTTCGAATTGAGCCCGGCTGTGACCCATTGAGGCTTCCTAGTTTCCGTCACTAAAGACTTGCAACTCGATCTCTTTTGCTTCACTCGGACATCCCACGTTCCGCCGCTGGAGAGCATCTTGTCTGGCTGTGATTTCGAGAAGATTTTTGACAGACGACGCCCTCGATATGAATATGGCGAGCAGGAGCTAATCGAACGTTGATATACCGGCGATTCAGTTGAAGGTTGTTGCTCAGCTAATTCCATAATCTGCTCAACATTATCGATGTTTTGTTGGATGTTTTGGTGCACGATTTGAGAAAGAGGCTGTGGTTGCTTAACACTATTTGCATTTGCTTCAGATAGTTCTTCGATTTGGTTATCGACAATCTCTAGAGGCACCTCTGAGGTTGCAGCATTTATCTGCCGATTTGTAGATATATTTTTTAATTGTAGTGGATATATTTCAGCCGTTGCATTACGAGCTGGGATCTTGAGCTGTCGACTTTTGCCGCTGCCAGTGGCTTCGATCTTTGGTTGATGCGGGTCTCCAGTATATTGGAGGGATAATCTTTTGCCTTTGCATTCTATTTCAACGACTGCATCTGATTTGTTTTTTGACAATCGAATGATATTCTTCTTTAGCGAGGCATTCATAAAAGCATCCTCCAGATGAATGTAGCCCGAGCAACAGATCAAAGCATAATTATTTGGCTTTTGTGGGTTCACAAAGAGTTCGCGTTCGGATGCCGTCAGACTTGTTACACCGAGATGAAAATGATCCTCAATCATATAGGCATGGATATTGAACAAATCCTTTATGTGCGAGTTGCTGCCCCTGGGTGTGATTAGCAACACAATCTTGCTTAGCAAAGGGACACAAAAGAGTTTGCGCAATAAACGATCCTGATCCGAGCCTTGGCCGTTGTTGTCGCCCAGCATTTGCGGTTTCACGAAGCGCTTTGAGACTATCATCGGACTAGGATGCAGCACTTTGGTCACATAACGTGCAGCAAATGCCGTAGGCCGTGGTAATCGGATAGATCTAATGGATCTTGTCATTTCGGAATTCCGTTTCGTTTGCGAATCGAGCTCGGATGGCATGTCATTGTACATTGCACCCATCAAATGACAGAATCCCCTCGTCCATGCTGCGACCTTCATTAGTTACCTTTGCTGAATCACCATTAAAGTCACACATTGTAATTTTAAATCAAAAAACTCAAGAATTTAGTAATGAATTAAAAAAAATTTGTTGTCTTTATTTCGAATTTTGTTAAAATGTAAAATGAACTGTTTTTTTAAAATGTTGAAACCGAAATGATGAATGTCTGAACTATATAAAAGTCGTTAACTCTACGCTTGCTAAGTTAATGCAATATTTGAAGGCTCTGCTGGAAAATATGAAGGAATATAAAAGTAGTTGGCTTAGTAGAAGTTGAGCAAAAAAAATCAAATATGTTCTATATCTATTTTTGAATGAGACAATGCTAACTTGGACAAAGTAACTGATACATATATAACGTGAAATTAAAAGACTTCGTATAAATTATAAACTATACAATTTATACTTAATACACAACGCGCACTTAATTCTATACAATGTATAACGGACATACATACATATGTATGTACATACATATACACTTCATATAGAACGCTTTCCTTGTAAGCTACATACGTATTCTTTATAGACTACGTATACTTGATATACTACGTATACTTAAGATACTAAGTATACTTGATGAACAACGTATACATAATATACGACGTATAGTACGTATACCTTATATAATTTGCATACTTAATATTTATAATACGTATACTACTAATAAAACGTATTATTATGTATTATGTATACTATGTACAATATACTCACATATTCTAAATATTCTACGTATACTTGATGTACTTCGTATACTTAAGATACTAAGTATACTTGATGAACAACGTATACTTAATATACCACGTATAGTATACGAATACTTAATATAATTTGCAATATATATAATTAATATACTACGTATACTACTTTCTATATAAAACGTATATGAATGTACATTGTATGTACATATGTATGTACAATGTTTACTTAATATTCTAAACTATTTTTTAGCAAGCTTAAAATATTTGCAAATACAATTGTCGCTTTATGGAAATCAATATTAAAGCTAGCCAATATTAGAAAATAAATGAAAGCATTCTACTCAAATGGAACTTCTCATAGACAGACAACAAACCAAGTTGACGATGAGAGCTTAGATACATATACATATCTGTTGTCTGTATAATGTTTGTGTGGCTTATTATTATATGATGCATAGTCTCAGAGCCTTCGATTGCATTTAAATGGTCGCTTCTTGGCACCTCAAATTGCAATTAAATCCTCGAAATCTTTGACACTTCTTGCAGTGCGAGACGTGCGACGAGTTTGTGTACAAAGATACTTGAACGCAGTATCTTAGAGATGTCTCGCATTACATTAATTAGAGCTAAGACTGGCTTTGGAATTTTTTTTTCTGTTTTGTTTTCTGTTGTCATAATTGCAAAAATTAACCAATTCGTACGCAAAACCAAAAAAAATGAACGAAATTATATATTTTATCGGAAAACAAATCAAGCTTCTAAAATCAATCTTAGCTCTAAATATAGTGCTTATCTAGAGTTTTAAGAATAACATTCACTTATTTTTATACCCGCTACCCATAGGGTAGAAGGGTATTATAACTTTGTGCCGACAGGAAATATATGTAACAGGTAGAATGCATCTCCGACCCTATAAATTATATATATTCTTGATCAACAGCCGAAGCGATATAGCCATGTCCGTCTGTCCGTCTATGTGTCTGTCCGTCCGTCCGTATGAAACACTGGATCTCAGAGACTATAAGAGATAAAGCTATAATAATCAGATCTCAGAGACTATAAGAGATAGAGCTATATTTTTTTTTCGACAGCATTTGTTATGTTCGCACGCAGATCAAGTTTGTTTCAAAATTTTGCCACGCCCACTTCCGCCCCCGCTAATCAACAAAATCGAATAACAAATGTAATTTTAAAGCTAGAGCTACGAATTTTGGTGTATACTATAATTTCTATAGTAGTTATGATTCCTGAAAATTGGTTGCGATCAGATAAAAATTGTGGATGTTATTAAAGAAATACTTTTGTATGGGCAAAAACGCCTACTTACTAGGGGTCGTAGTTGCTTTGGCCGACAATCTGGTATATTGTGCCGTCTATTGTATATTTTGAATGGTGTACTATAACGATATACCAAAACATACCATTTGGTATATTTTTACTATTTTTTTTTAGTATTTTCGGTATATTTTGAAAATGATACCGCAATATTTTGCCTTTATTAAAAATGGGTAGCGGGTATCTCACAGTCGGGCACACTCGACTGTAACTTTCTTACTTGTTAAAATTGTTTCAGTTTATGTTATTTTCACTGCAGTGCACTGTAAAAAGTCTCGCACGGGACAAATTTCGCCATGGAATTACCCATATAAAAAAATATGAATATGGTTGATTGAACATCTGACAACCCCATTGATGATCACACCGATTGCATCGATAGTTGGATAGACAGTTTTTAAGTTAGTTAAGCTTTAAACGTGCATTTTAATTTGATCCGAATAAATAAGTTACGTCAGAGATATGGAGAGATAGATAACTCACTTGTAGAGTCGGGCATAGACATCGCCATAGGAACGCAGTCCCAGGGCAAAGTGCAGCATGTTGCCCACCAATGGGAAGCCATAAGGTCCAGCCACGCCACGACGACGCCAGTAGCTGCCACAAGTCACTGCCACCGACAGCAGCAGCAACAACAGCAGTAGAAAGAGGAAGAGTTGGAGTGACAGCGGCAACCACATTGTCGGCGACAACAAGTTCAATTTGTAACTGCGTTTACGGCTGCTACTCAACTGGCTTGTAACCAGTTGCTACCCCAAATGCGCCTCATTACATAACATGCCAGAGAGGCAGCTAGGCAGCCAGCCATCCATCCAGTCGTAGCCAGCTAGCTGCCTGTCTACAATGATATTATCGGCCATACTGTGTTCTCGGCTTTAAGCCAATTACGTGTCGAATGTCGCCTCACCTCCCATCTTCCATCTCCTATCCCATGCACTGTTCTCAATCTGTTCTCAGCGCACGCAATAGAAATACAAAAATGATATTCGCCTTTAATATTGTTCCATTAGCAAAACATGCAAGCTTTTAGTATCGCCTTCACCTGCCGATTCATAATCATTATTGAGTTATTCTATTTTACATATCATGCCCTCCCTTGTCGTTACTCACTCCTTGCCATAATCAATATTACAATGTCATGATTTCTAACACACGAGTACGAGCTACAAAGCTTTTTCTGTATGTGACTTGCCTCCATTCAGTTGATTCAGAGTGTCTGATCATCACACCCCTATTAAGCTATACTATTTTGAATGCCGACTCTATATACTTGCATATATACATTGTACATATATTTACTTGTATACCTAGTCGAGTAGCACTCAGTCTATCGTTCTCAATATACATTTGATACTGATAGTAACGCGATGTCAAAGCTTAAATTTAGAGCTATTAAAGCCATGCTTCATACTACGGTTCTTTTCAATGTTCAAATTGATATAAAAAGTGTAAAATTAACAACAGAATTTCTATTTGTTGGCACACTCAATAATAACTTCAGCCCTGAGCATTTGGAAGCGATTATATAATAACTAAGAAGTCATTTCAGTTGCTGTATGTCTGGTCTTACTTGCTTGGTTGACAATCTCATTAATTGTAGTACATTTGATATATTTATTTGATATATTTTGAGTAATTTAGACATTTTTTATATAGTCATTAGTCATATAAGATAGTTTTAGTATTTTTCTGTATATGAATTTGGTATATTTTCAAAGTGCATCGCGACTCTTACTAGTTTTCCCTAGAACGCGGCCATCTGGCCATAATTAAAAGTACATAAAGGAGCTTAAAATTAAATCTAGCTTAAAGTCCCTCTACCTCGAAACTGATGAAATTCATTAATTTTAAAATGTCTAAACTTTAAAGTAAACAGAAATTCCTTCGTTTGGTTTTCAATTCAATCGATGGACAGCCAGAAATCAGGATCCACAGACAATCTCAATCAGATTTCCCTTTCTCTTTCGCTTTCTCTGCTTTGCAGCTGATGGCTACTCACATGGCGGCAGCAAGCGGCGCTTGTTTGGTTCCTGCGATGGACGTCGACATCTTTATTGCATGCGCAGTGCGTCAGTCAAATCACTGCGACACCAACAACAGCAACAGCAACAGCAACAACAACAGCAGCTGATTGGAGCAGGAGATTGTTGCGGGCGAGTGCAGCGAATGCGACATCAGCAGCAGCAGCAGCAACAGCTATACATGAGTGTGGCAAATGAGGGGGAACGACGCAAGTCACTGTCCACGCCCAGTTTACGCATCACAGAGGCGACACTTCGCAGGTAAAGTTGTACATAAATCAATATGTTATATTTCAATATTATATGTACATCTCTCTCACTCTGTGTCACGTAAAGCATTGTGCCACGCAGGTCGAATGAGAGCAAGAGTCTGGAGAGCAAGAAGCGTGTGGTGAAGATGCTGTTTGTGCTTGTGCTGGAGTTCTTCATCTGCTGGACACCGCTGTATGTGATCAACACGATGACAATGCTGATTGGACCCGTGGTATACGAGTATGTCGACTACACGGCCATCAGTTTCCTGCAGCTGCTGGCCTATTCCTCCAGTTGCTGCAATCCCATCACCTATTGCTTCATGAATGCCAGTTTTCGACGCGCCTTTGTCGACACCTTCAAGGGACTGCGATTGTGCGATGGAGGACGCTTTCGCTTCTGCCGGCGACGCTCCAAAAACGACACGAATCTCTCGGTGGCGGGCAACTCGATTGCCTTGGCCAATTCAGTAATGTCCAGCCATACGATCCTGGAGAGTCCGCGTCTCTGAGCCAGCCGACGGCAGCATTCAAAGTCTCGTACATTGACACGAATGCAGACGGATAGAGATAGAGAGAAAGAGAGGGGGGAGAATGGGAAGGAGGGTCGGGCGATTGGTCAAATGGAGACAGAGTCGCTATAAATTATGAATTGGGAATTGGGAATTGGGACGGGGGGGAAGCTGTGATGTGCAAGAAACTGAAACTGTGGTTGTCAACGATTCTACTCGAAGTAAGTTGCGTGTTTGCTATGAATATACTCTCATCATCTACATCTACTACTACTCATCTCGTCATCATCATCAGTGGATATTCGTAGGGTTTCTTAAGCAGTAGAAATACGAATTCAAATTTCAATATGAATACTCAAACTTTTTTGAACTGTTACTAATAATTATGTATAAATACTAATTGCAAATCGAATTCTGATTGTTAAACGTCAATGTGAATTGTTTGACTTGTCCTCGACAGGCTGCGTTTCAATGTTTACAATATGTATAAATACAACAAATACAAATATAAATGTAATGAAATGTTTTTTACTTACACACACAATACTCTATATACATAAATATGTGCAAGCAATCATGCAAAAATGAAAAACCTCAACTAATATTCACTTTTTACAAACACACACACGCATCAAATGATGGGATGGCAAATTAAAAGAATACATTAATTTGTATACAAATGCATTTCTAGACTCGAAAATACTCTCTAATCTGTAATCTGCAATCTGGCATCTGGAATCCGTTTCACCTTCGAGTACAACACTCAATGAACCACAAAGCCAATGACACAAAATACACAAAAAGTATATAAAGAAAAACGTTTCACAAATCAAGTATTACATGTTATAAATGTATTTTAAATTAAGTTAAGAAAGCCAAAGGCCGATATAACTCTAAAACTACAAACTAAAGTATTTGCTCTGAAAAACGCATACAAATTTTACAAAAAACTTTTCAATTCTCTTCATCGGATTTATGTTTTGAATTTCTAACATATTTCTGAGCTTACCACAAAATACTCGTACAAGAAAATAAAACAAAGGCGTGTTTTTAGTACCGTCCGTAAGTCTAGCTGTCTACATTAGAAACTTAGATGATGCATTTTGTCAAAAACCTACTCGAACTTAGCATATTTGCAAAACTAAAAACTACTAAGTACTAAATATGTATTACGACTATTATTCCTAATGTTTTCGGTTCGATTTTCGAAAGTAGCAAATCGTAATATACATAAACTTTTGATGCAGCCCTCGCGTACTTACACCAAAAGAAAAACCAAACAGTTCTTAAATAAATGAGATTTTTAATCAAGAGATAAAATAGAAATAATTGTAGTTAAATTCGCATATAAGAAATATACATGACTCATGTTTGAGCTTGCTCGCAAATCGTACTAATAAATGTTACCACAGTACACACACACACATTCTATACACATACACACACACTCATTCGTATGTGTGTACTGTCAGAAGTTTCAATATTTTTCACTTCTGTACACTTCAACGAACTTACGAAATGTAAATTATGCAATTCATATGTAAAATAGCAATAAATGTTTTATGTAAATAAAAAAAAGCGAATATAAAAACAATTTTGAATTCTTACGCCACACACACGCACACACACACACTGACACGTACTTACACAGTCACGCTTAGCAATGGGGAAGTTATGCAAAGCACCCGATTTTTTCTCCATTTCTTACCATAATATATCTATTAAATATATACCTCAGCTGCTTAGCATAATATAATTTTCTTGATGCCGCTTTTATTTAATGCGTTTTGTCTGCGCATTTCATGATGCAAATTGTTTCCGATAAAACATTGCATACTTTTGTGCGCGCTGTTAATTAGAAACCTTCTTTTCGTCTTCAAGATTATTATTTTGATAGGCAATTTGACAACATTTGTAATTTCAAACTGCACAATAGATAAAATCCTTTGTCAAATGGTTACATTTTATTTATTAAATGAAATTTCTATTTAGTACGCTTTAGTTGTTTAGTGCTTTTCATAGTGCAACCTGCGCCTGAAAAAACGTTGCATACTTTTGCGCACTCTGTTAATTAAGTGACTTTCTTCCGTCGTCAAGACTATAATATAATTATGCATTGGGGAAAAATGTGTAATATCAAACTGCACAATACATATGAAGAAGATTTAAAATTATTTGCCTACAAGTTGTCACACAAAATTTCCATTTAGAGCCCATCAATTCTCTGCTCTTTTTTTGTTTCAAATTGAGAGCGAAAAACATTGCATACTCTTAGGCGCGGCGCTAATTGATTGACTTTAGGCAGAGCATTTAAGAACATGTGAATTCGACATGCAAATGCCGCGAATTCCTTAACCGCTTCAAGCTAATGAGAAGCGCATTAATTTTGTGTAAATTGTGTGTGGTACTCGCAGCTGCTGGCTGCCCTATAGTTGCTGTTGTTGTTGTTGTTATGCTGCTGGACAGATTACCATTAAGCTGTCAGACGCAAGCATCGCTTCAGCTTTTGGCGCCGTTAATGGCGCACTATGGAGCACAGCACGGACAAAAGGCCAAGCTACAAGCTTCATAAATTACAGCAATGAACTGGAATGAGCATGGGAATGAATGCGCACACACGCAAATACAATATGTGTGGTCAGAAGAAATCAATTACCGCTTGACCACAGCACAAATGAAGTGCATGCAATGCCAGGCAACGGCAAAGGCCTCAAATTGCTCTGACTGGACTGATTGATGTGCCACAAGCACAGCATGTGAGCAAGGTGTTGCACTTGCAGAGACGATCTTGCTAAATTACTTTGCAAAAAGCCTAAGAAGGAAAAAAGCTGAAACCGAAAAACAATGTTAATATGAGCTGACGATACAAGTACGTTTAATTGTGCCAGCGAGCACTCGAAACTACTCGTATTTACCCGCCATTGAGTACAAGTTGATTGTTTATTAATGGCACATGCGTTTAATATTCCATTGCTGTAGCTGAGGGCATAACGAGCAGCTGCTGAGGAGCGCGACTCGTGGCATTTCCCATTAGCACATTTGTGCCTCGATTTGTCACAATTGCAATGGCCTATTTGGAGTCATCTGACGTAGATGTTGTCGTTTTCGTTTTCGTTGTCTCTGGCTCTGGCTCTGGCTCTGTCTCTGACTCCATCTTCGTCTCCATCTGCGTTTCCATTTCCGTTTTCAGCTGGGGGAATGACGTCAGAGAGCGGCAAGTGTCCTTAACTTGTTTTTGTTGTTGTTGTTGTTGGCCGGGTCTACGTGACAATTACCACAGTTATTACACGTAATGAATACAAGCGTCGTCGCATGCAAACACAAATACAAAAAGGAGGCAAAAACAGAAGCAGAAGCAGAGGCAGAAACAGAAACAAAACCAAAAACCGAGCTCCCTTCAGTTGGACACGTATGCAATTGGTGACGAGGGAGCCATCGGCTATGTTTGCCTTCGTTTGCTGTATAGCACCCAGCTGCACACTCATGGAACCTTCTCGGAATTGTAATCAGATCACGGCTAAAGCACCGTCCGTCCATGGGAAACGGAACGGTGGGTGGATAAGGAGAGGGAGGGGAGAAGCGAGAAGGGGTTGGGTACTACACACTACACTGCGAGTACTAAGTGACTTTAGCCATTGTGCAGATCGCTTAAGGCTACTCCGTGTAGATGGCGATGTCGATGTCTTGGCTCCAGCAATTTCCTGTTTGTAAATGACTCTATTACAGTGTTTAGTGGACGAGTCCGAGTCCGCATTCTTAGCTACGCATTGCTAAGCACTTGAAATTCAAATGCGCACGCATAATGATCCAGAAAATTGACATTCCTACCCTCCCACTCACTCACTGCCCTCTACTCTTCCATTACATCATCGTAATACTTCTGAGCAACTGCACTCACTTATTTATTTATTAAGTATTTATGGCAGGCATGCACGTGGGCTCAATTCTCGTTTGTCGTTTGTCGTTTGTCGTTTGCTCCAGCAAAGTAATAACCAACCAAACACCCACACACACATCTGCAG
Organism: Drosophila nasuta; assembly: GCF_023558535.2. Lineage (NCBI taxonomy): Eukaryota > Metazoa > Arthropoda > Insecta > Diptera > Drosophilidae > Drosophila > Drosophila nasuta. The sequence goes on along the minus strand of NC_083459.1, from coordinate 11,781,916 downwards.
AAGACTGTCGCTCAACATTTGCCCAGGTGTTTCGTCTTTGCGGTCTGTCGTTGTCTCTGCCTTTGCCAGCAGGACGCTAATGACGCTTGGCCATGGCCATGGCCAACGAGGAGCACAGGTACAAGAAATTGTCATTATGTCCCTTTGCAGCCCACACGTCGAGTGTTAATCAACGTCCATCATTCAAGAATATTTCCAAATATAGATGTCGATAAATAGCTTGAGTAAATATAAATAGACTTAGCGCAATCAATTGCAGATGCTTCGATTCGCAGATTTAAATCACAAACAGAAATATGTGTGCAATAATTTAATACTTCTCTTTGTTTTTTATTAATAAGCTTAATAAAAATGTATTCAAAATGTTATGTACAGTGATAATTTAATAGAGAGAGAAGTCGTAGATGCGAATTCCATAAATACCACCGATTCTCTACCTTTTTTTTAGGTTCGCAGTAATTGTATCCAGGTATATGTATGTGCTACTAAACTGCTAGCGTTTTGATGTATAACTATTTGTTTATTTTATAATAACCCCAATCAACAAACAATTCCCATTGAATGAAATACTTCTGTCCTTAACATGCGTTATTGAAGTTGACAGAAAAGCATGGAAACATTGAAAATGGTAAACAAGGAGGATAATAACAAGTAAGAAAGCTACAGTGTACTCGACTGTGAGATACCCGCTACCCATTTTGATTAATGGCAATATATTTTGCGGTATTATTCTCAAAATATACCAAATATACTAAAATACTAAAAATATCGTTATAATACCGCATTCGAAATATACCATAGACGGCACAATGTACCAGATTGTCAGCCAAAGCAACTAAGACCCCTAGTAAGTAGGCGTCTTTGCCCATACAAAAGTATTTCTTTAATAACTTCGACAATTTTCATCTGATCGCACCCAAATTCTCAGAAATCATAACTACTATAGTTATTATTGTATATACCAAAATTCGCTCTAGTTCTAAAACTACGCTTGTTTTTCGATTTTTTTGATTTGGGGGGCGGAAGTGGGCGTGGTAAAAAACTTGAAACAAACTTGATCTGCGTGCAAACATAACAAATGCTGTCGAAAACAAGTAAGAAAGCTACAGTCGAGTGCACTCGACTGTGAGATACCCGCTACCCATTTTGAATAAAAGAAATATATTTTGCGATAATTTTCTCAAAATATACCGAATATACTGCAAAAATACTAAAAATATACCAAATAATATATTTGGTATATTGATATAGTACCGCATTCAAAATATACCATAGACGGCACAATGTACCAGATTGTCAGCCAAAGCAACTAAGACCCCTAGTAAGTAGACGTGTTTGCCCATACAAAAGTATTTCTTTAATAACTTCGACAATTTTCATCTGATCGCAACCAAATTTTCAGGAATCATAACTACTATAGTTATTATTATATATACCAAAATTCGCAACTCTAACTTTAAAATTACGCTTGTTATTCGATTTTTTTGATTTTCGGGGGCGGAAGTGGGCGTGGCAAAAATTTGAAACAAACTTGATCTGCGTGCAAACATAACAAATGCTGTCGAAAAAAAATTATAGCTCTATCTCTTATAGTCTCTGAGATCTAGGTGTTCATACGGACAGACGGACAGACACACAGACACACAGACACACAGACGGACATGGCTAGATCGTCTCGGCTGTTAACGCTGATCAAGAATATATATACTTTATAGGGTCGGAGATGCCTCCTTCTACCTGTTACATACATTTCCTGCCGGCACAAAGTTATAATACCCTTCTACCCTATGGGTAGCGGGTATAAAAATTATTGCTCTATCTCTTATAGTCTCTGAGATCTAGGTGTTCACACGGACAGACGGACAGACGGACATGGCTATATCGTCTCGGCTGTTGACGCTGATCAAGAATATATATACTTTATAGGGTCGGAGATGCCTCCTTCTACCTGTTACATTTATTTCCCGTCGGCACAAAATTATAATACCCTTCTACCCTATGGGTAGCGGGTATAAAAAGCCTCGTCATAGTTCTTGGCAACCCAACACAATAAAGGCTTTAACTTTTGGTCTGTTTAACTGTTTAATTCATTTATTATTTACTTTCAATAATTTATTATTAATATGATTTATGAAAGTTGAATTATCATTTAAAAATATCCGTTAATATATTAATAATTCTGTCCAAATAAAAGTTCTTAAGAATCGTTCACTTTAAGTTCAATATTTCACACAACTATTCATTTAAATTTGGCAATCAATATTTCTAGGAAACTTGAATATTTTCTAGACGTGTCTAATATATTAAAATTACAATTATAATATTCTCTGTCATTGTAACAATCTTTTTAATTTCAGACAGTAACAAGCGAAAGCCTTTGAACTGCATTTTGTTTCTAAGTTGTTAATTAGCATTTCTAAGAAATGTTATGCCTTAAATAAGGCATGTTCAATTTAAAAAAAAGGTAATTCTCCGATGGAATTTGTCGAGACTATTAACAGTAAAAAAAAAAAACATAAACTGAAATAATTTGAAAAATAAGTAAAGGTTATTCTTATAGCTCTGATTAGCACTAAACTTAGGGCTATGATTTATTTTATGACCTTTTTGTGTTTTTAAGATAAAGTATAAAAATTTGTCAATTTTTTAGTTTGCGTACTATATATTTTCACAAAGATATTGCTAAATAAAAACAATCATACATTTTGAAAGCAAATTCAAATTAAATTTGGACTTTTTTATTCATATTATATGAGTTATAAGCTTCTTGATTCCACTTACAATACAAATTGTTGTAATAGATATTTTATTGATTATTTTTCAAAATTTATAAAATATATAAATATGTTCAGGGCGTGTTCATCAACTCTTCAAAAAACAAAATAAACGACGTTTAATATTATTTTATGCATTAGTTGTTAATTTGTCAATTCGAAGTGCAATGTGGAAACCTTAAAACTTAAACCGGTTGCCTCAAGTACAGTATTTTTCATAAATATTTGATGTTGTTACTCGAAATTTCTAGGAAACGCGAGTTTTGAACAAGTTGTGAATAAAAATACTTTTGAAGGATGTTCAATTTGCAACATTAAGTTTAAATTACCAATATTTGAAGTGCTCTAATGTCTCAAGAGCGTAGCTTAAATAAAATAAACCAGACTTTATTATATTCCTTCCTTTGTTTGGATAGTACATTTGGCACTCGTAAAGTACTTTTGTCTGCACCACCCACGAAAAAAGAAGAGTTTTTAATTAAATTGTTGCAAGTTTGTATTCTCAATTAGTTGGGTTAACCGACAATTACGTGAACACAGCAGCAACAACGGACATATGAGTGGATGCCACACGTGCCATTAAATGAAGTGAAGTGAAGTGAATGAAGTGAAGAGCAAAGAGAGTGTCTGACGTCCGACTGGACTGCGAGTCTGATTACATAATGTGGCGAGCGGCATGTCGGGATCGTTAAATGGGACTGGGAAGCTCTTTACTCTTTTTTTTTTGGGGGAGAGGACAGAGTAGAGGAGGGGATTTCGAAATTGTCGAAAAAAATAAAGCATGCGAAATGAACTGAATACATTTTGATGTCCGTACTTTTGTGTGTTGTGTTTTGTCTGCAACTTTCAAGTTTCAATTGAGCGATAACAACGTTGAGCGTTGAGCTGCGCTTCGACTTATAACAATAGCGGTAACTATATACATATATGTGCATGCATATATATATATATATACGTATATCGAATCATACTCGTGATATTGTTGCTGAAGGCGTTGAAGGCGTCTGGCCTAACGGTGTCTGCGCCATTTGCCATCAAGTATACGCAGAGAGGTCCGGCGACCTTGACCAGCTTACTGTACTCGCTCGCATGTGATTTTCGATTGGAGCGAAAACTTGAAGGCGGCTTTGCGATTTGTGCGATTTGCGCAATGGATCAATGGACGCGCCCTTTTTGCACAATTATACAATAAACGAGTGCGAGTGCGAGTGCGAGCTCAATTGTCGCCACCGTCGCTGCCGTTGTGCGATATTTCTTTCGATGGTCTCTCCACTGCGGTCAGCTTAGCTCAACATCGAATTCGACTTCACTTAACTTGAAACGGGTTATTCGTATTGTATATTAATTATGCTGTTTATCTGTCGCAATTTCGAAACGTGGAGCTCAGCTATTTGGAGAAGTTTCGCGGCTTATTTTCATGCAGTTGACCTTCGTACACAGCGAAATTTGTTAAGACATCACTTCACTTCACTTCACTTCACTCCACTTTACTTTATTTATATTTATGCATATATGGTAGGTCTTTTGGGTCGGGTTTTTTGTATTTTAAGCTTGGTGAAAGTTTTTTTTAAGCCTATTAGCGACTTGCAAATGTCATGTAATCAACGATCTCTACACGCTTATATTCTCAGTACATAACACATTGGACAATAAAGTTATTGAATAACAAATTGAACAATCCCATAATTTCACTTGCGACTTGTTGCTCCGCGCTCTCTTCAACTATCGGCGAGAACAAGCAGCCGCATGCGCCATCTGGCGTTTACTTTGCGCAACGTACTCTCAGAGCTTAGCCAAGAACAGAACCTTAGCGCTCGCGTCAGAAGTGCAGACACACATACATACATACGTCATTATAAGCAACTGCAAAAGAACATCATTTCAGTTGTACACCCTATATAAGAATGAGTATTATAGTTTTGTGAAAATATCTCTTAGGGATAAAAGGAGTTATCACAATTAAAAATTAAAAATTCTGATCAGTATTTATGTCTATAAACAGTTTTACACAAACAAAGTCCTTATAATGTGTTTTTAATGTGTATTTATGTGTATATACCCGTTCATGTTTACAATGTGATCGAAGTATCTCGTAGTCGATCTTGTTTCATATCCTAATCTACTGAAATTACTATATGATTTCGAATATATACTATTTTCTTTATATTATAACCAACACTATTCTTTTTGTTGTGTCTGATAATATTTCGAATATAAATTGTAAACAACTTTTATTTTTATTTTCATATTATATAATTTTTTTTTTCGTTTAATGAATATGCAATACAAAAACAATGTTTTTTTTTTAATATTTACGGAAAACACTAAGAAATTATTATTATTATCAAAAATGATAAATAAGTAGAAGAGTAATAGAATATACCAAAATATATGCTATATATATACATATAATATATAAATTATTATACATTTTTAGAGTTTTTTTTTGAAAATTAAAATAAATGGATTTTTAAATCATATCTATCTATGTACAAATATAAATTAGGCTAAATGATAATAAAATGTTGTATTCCTTTACATTTTAATATGTATATTGATTAGTTTGATATATTATTATATGTAAATATCCCCAAAACAAACACATTAAAAAGAGACTATGTGAATTTGAACACCTAGATACTGCAACACTTGTAATTTATGGTTGTTTTTCTAAGTAAATGCCATTGCACTCAGTTGCGTATGAGTAATATTTGTATTAGTTACTTCAATTGCCTTTTGTACGTGCCAGTGTAGTTTATTAGCTCAGGTATTTACTACACAAATTCCTAATACACACAGACGGACATGGCTAGATCGTCTCGGCTGTTGACGCTGATCAAGAATATATATACTTTATGGGGTCGGAGATGCTTCCTTCTACCTGTTACATACATTTCCTGTCGGCACAAAGTTATAATACCCTTCTACCCTATGGGTAGCGGGTATAAAAAGGTAATTCTCCGACGGAATTTGTCGAGACTATTTACAATGAAAAAAAAACATAAACTGAAATAATTTTAAAAATAAGTAAAGGTTTTTCTTTTAGCTCTAGATTAGCACTAAACTTAGAGCTAAGATTTATTTTATGGCCTTTTTATGTTTTTAAGTAAAAGTATATAAATTCGTCAATTTTTTAGTTTGCGTACGATTTCGTTCATTTTCTATTGTCATTAAAAACAGGATAGTAATTTCAAAAACTTCTTATCTCTAACTAATGAGTTTATTAAGATATATGACTTATTAAAAGAAACTATGTGAATTTAAACACCTATACTTGTAATTTATGGTTGTTTTTCTAAGAAAATGCCATTGCACTCAGTTGCGTATGAGTAATATTTGTATTAGTTACTTCAATTGCCCTTTGTACGTGCCAGTGTAGTTCATTAGCTCAGGTATTTACTACACAAATTCTTAATAATTTTGCAACGAGATAAGCAAATAAATAATATAAGTAAATGGAAAAAACAAATGATGCTGTGAGGTCATTAGACGCAAATAAGGATCGGCGATGGAGAGTGAAAAGCGTTACTACGAGAATATACTATAATTTACTATACTACGCTCGATGCTACATAGTACTCTATTCGAATAAGTCGTAGAACAGTTGTCGAGTACATTCGCACGAAGGTGAAAAAAAGCGCAAAATGCACTAAGCAAGTCAATCTGATTAAATCGAAACAGAAATAGAAATCGAAACAACAAACGCTGCTGGTCAAGTGTAAATGAAACGTCATTAGGTGCTTGCATAATGCGAGAGCAGTGAGCAGTGAGAACAAATCTTGTTGCATAAATAATTGTATAAATTATAATTGATTATTTATCAAAATTAACATACTCAATATACAACCTTAAAATAAACTTTACACTGCACGTTGCGAAACAAAGTTCAATTCATTTGCTTTTGTCGTCTTGGTCACTCTTCGATCGGATGCCCGACTTCTAGAGTTAAAGTTGACCCCTCGACAAAGGTTCACGCGCTTACTTATCGCTTACTAAATTATTGAATCAACATTGTCGTAAACAACGTGAATGGCATAACACACCTTGCCATCATGTTCCCCTCATAATCACCTCAGCTAATGACAATGAACCATCGACGAGTCGTAGAAACACACGAGTCTGTCTCTCCGTCCGTCCGTCTGTCCGTCCGTCTGTCTTATGCTGATTGATAGCTCTGGTTACACATTTTCCACATAGCACCCGACGAAAACGGAAATGTTTTCTGCTATGCTAAGCAGATTTGGCTAATGGAAAAGGGTTTGGGCCATGGCAACACATTTATTTGCAGCCAAAAAATATCTACAAAGTAATACATCTATATAATAAGGAATAAAGCTGCTGTCGAGTGTGCTCGACTGTGAGATACCCGCCACCCATTTTCAATGAAAATAAAACTTACTTAAAAATACTGCAATATACCAAAGGTAATATTTGACATATCAATAAAATACTACATTTAAAATATAGAGTACAAAATGTACCAAATTGTCAATCAAAGCAACTTTAAAAACTTTCTTGAGTAACTTCTTTTCTAGGTGTTCATTGAGACTATATTTGGTATATTGATTACTATAGTATTTAAAGTATTTACAAAATATACCAGATTGCCAACCAAAACAATTACAATAACTTTCTTAAATAACTTTTTTTTTAAAGTGTCTCGACTGTCGACGCTGATCAGGAATATATATATATTATGGGGTCGGAGCTGCCTCCTTCTGTCTGTAACAGAAATTTTCAGAATTCACAAAGTTATGAAACCCTTTTACGCAATGATATAACTGGAGATTTCCACGAATTTAAGGCTGTCTTTGCAACCTGCTCAAATATGCCAACTACTTGATGGAAAAATTGTGGGAAAGCTTTCAAAAGACAATCAAAAATTCATAACATACAAAAGAATCAGATTGTCATCTCTACGTAGCCGCAAATGCGCAGCTACAGTCAAGCCTCGCTACATCTGACCAGTGTAATTTTTTAGCAAGAAAATACAATAAGAGAAAATAGTGGGTAAATACTAAAAGATATAATATAATATATAAAGATATAAATCTAAATAAGTGATGTATAAGATATAAATTTCAAGATGTAGTTTTTTAAATGTACTTATGGTAGCGTTGTTCAGACACTAGCTCGACTGTGGCGAGGATAAAGAAATGGCGTGCGAAATATCTGCGAATCGGCATTTTGGACCAGCCAAAGGCGCTATCATTAAGATCGTCAATCGGGCAAAACTAATGTACTCGAACGATCCGTTGATGCGCAGCTCATTTGCATGCAGATATTTTGTGGATACCAAATAGGTCAATGGACATGAAAACAAGAGTAACCTTGAATACGAACACCGTAGCAAAAAAAAAAACTATCAGAATCAAAACGTAAACACTTGGGATACGCGCTAGACAGAGCGGGAGAGAACGAGAGGGATAGAACGATAGAGAAAGAGAGCGAACTACTTGAAGCGACCACGCGGTTTCTGTTTTGTTCTTTGAGAGTTTTGTTTTTGTCTTTTACAACCACGACAACAACATTTCAATGAAGCCCATCGAGGGGAGCAGGAGGAGCAAGAGGAGGGAGGAGGGAGGAGGCGGGCAGCTCATTCAAAGAATATGGCAAAAAACCCAGAGCTGTTTCAGTCATATTCTAACGCAAAAGTGATAATAATAATATATGTATGAAGGGGCGATGGCCGAGCTTGGGACGGGGACGGGACGGGAAGAGGAGCAACAGCAACAGCAACTGCGACAGCGGCAACAGGTGCGCGATCAAAGACACATTTTGGGCGCACGTTCTCAATCTGAATCTCGATCGCGATCCGATCTCGATCTCGATCTTCATCTCGATCGTTGGCTTTGCCTCAAGATGAAACTCGTAATCCGGAAATCTACGCGCGTTTTGTCTCATTCACAGGTAGCGAAGCTTGTTTTTGCCATTATTTATTATTATTTTTTTTAATTACTGTGAACTCTTTGGAGTTTTTTTTTTCTCTGATTTTCTGCTGTTCTTTGTTAATTTTGATTAGATGTATTTTTGGCAAACAGGAATATGAGAAATGAAATGAAATGGAATTTCATTTGCATTGTGTGTTTGTTATATGCGTTATAATAAATGCAGATATTTATTTATTTATTTGTCTAACTCACAATTGACGCAAATTGAACGCGTTTACAGCTTTGGAATATTTTAATTTATGCTCGAGGAAGTATTATTATGATTACCCCAACCAACCACCCCAGCAGCAACAGCAACAGTCAGACTGTCCATCCATCGGACTGTCTAAAGGTGGTTGAACCCCCTTAGTCCATACCATTCCATTCCACAATCAAATCGAATCGAATCCAATCCAGTCCCGTGGCTTGCAGCCTCTCCGTTATGGCGCAGTAGCAGCAAGAATGCTAAACGCGGACCGCTCGAGAGCCGCGAGCTGAGCGATGAGCGATGACCGATGAGAGTCGCGACTTGACTTGTGTTGCCAGCTTGTTGCTGCTGCTGCTGCTGTTGTTGCTGTTGCTGTTGCTGCTAGGGGCTGGCAACACTTTGGGGAGGAGGGCGACGAGGGGCGGCAGCTGGGGCGTTGAGATGTCAGCGCTCGCGCTCAAGGTTGCGGCTACGACGACGACGACGACGACTACGACAACGGCGGCTGAAACGGGCTATGGCGCATCGATTGACATTATATAATCGTTGCCAGGTTGAGCTCATTTTGCCCATTATACTTGGAGTGGTTGGCAAGAGGGGGGAGGGGGAGACAGAGCTCAGCTCAGCTAAGCTAAGCATGCCGCCTCCAAAGTTCATTGCTTCCACGCTTGGCGCGCAAAATGAAACAACAACAGCAAGAATAATAATAATCATAACACGTTGTATCGTCCGTAACTCTATTAGATATACTACACTATGTAGTATACGGTATATACTATATATACTATATACGCATAAGCTCATAGTAAACAAGCCCAGCAGCTGTGTGACGTCTTCGTTCTACGCTCCACGCTTTGCGTAGGGCTGTTGTTGATTGCGGTGGCTCCCCCGCTGTCGATGAGTCAACCAGACTGCGACTGCGACTGAGACTGAGACTGAGACTGAGGCTGAGACTGAGAGACAGACAGCGCCCCTTTTGAGTGGCTGAGTTGTTGTCCGGCAACAGGTTGAATGGGCGACCCAGCATCATCAGCACAGCCTCGCCCCGCCCCGCCCCGGCAGCCCTTTTTGATCACTTTGTTGTTGTTATCGATTAATTAGGCGTGCGGCAACAGAAGCAGAAGCAGAAGCAGAGAATATAAACAAAAAGCACGAAATGTCGCAGTTTTGTTTTCGGTTTCAGCCGGGCCCTTACACACACACACACACTCGCACACACAAATATACTATATTACTATACATATAGTATACTCGGTATACCGTAAAGCGGTCTATTCAATATCTGCTGATGCTGTCAGTTTAATGAACTCTCTCGCTTGGCGCGACATTCGACGCGACTTATACCGATACCGATACCGATACCTATACCGATACCGATGGCAACACGCACATTTTTCTCATAGTATTTCAAGAGGTTGAATTTAAATTTGATTGCGGTATCCCCTCCCCGCATACCACGGCCACCACCTATCACGCCCCTCTTCTTCTTGCGTTCAATGTACTCCAATTACATAATGCAAAGCGCAACAAAACAAAATTCATATATTAAATATATATTTTTAACTTCATTTTCCCGCCGGGTTCAATGAATTCCCCAGCATTTTCACACGTTATCCAAAGCCTTTGGGTTCTCAGTATTTTTGTAAATTTATGCCCTGTAAGACATAGTCGAAAGAGTTTACTACTCTGAACACTATATAAGAAAATAATACTTTATACTTATGTATAAGAAATGAATTCTTCAATATACAAAATGTAATACTTTATCATCATTCAAATGTGTTACAGGATATACTCTAGTCGAGTGCATTTGCGAACCATAAACAATGCCAATAATAAACATGAGAATTAAAGAATATAAAACACAAGAAAAAACACTTTTGAAAGACATCCAAAACTTTTCGCTGAGTCTCACTTGCTGCACTCTGTGCACAGAGGAGAGAGGAGAGAGGAGAGTGGAGAGAGGGCAGAGGCGGAGGGCAGAGCCAAGGGCCTTTCACGCCTGCCATGAATGACGCCTCGATTCGGGACTTGTACTTACGTAAACAACAATTATACTTACTCCATGTATGAGTATTGTTATTTATGATTCGCTTTGGGTGCTTCGAGTTTCAACACAACCAAAAAAAAACAGCAAAACACAAAGACCTCTGTGTACTACGTAGTTCCAACAACGAACTTTTCATTAACATTGCAAGAATCAAATGCGACTGAAATAATGTTTTTTTTTCGGAAATAAAAGCCAATTAATGCAGAAAATATTTCCCACAACTCGTATTACAAAAAAAAAACGTTTTATTCATTTATAAAGTTCATTTTCTTGTAGTCGAATTTCAAACATATTGTTGGCACAATTCAATGCAGCATTTAAAATATTTATTTAAAAAAAACATGTGAATTTGACATATTTATTATTTGTTAAATCAACTTATTGTGAACATGCTGTTGGTATTTATAATATATTTTCATATTCGAATTTATGGCTGTGTTAATAGTGCTAACAAAAATATTATTAAAAATTTGAATTCTAATATAAAAATTTAAAAAAAAAAAAATAGTGCTAACAAAAATATTATTAAAAATGTAAATTGTATTATTTAAATTAAAAGAAAAAAACCAATAATTTCTGTTTTTTTATAAATTAAATATTTTACTTTCATTTCAACAATATCAAATACTATTAAAGTTAGTACACAGAACTTATTAATTTAAATTAATGTTCGATGAGCTGCTTTTATAATCGTTTCCATGGTTGTCCTAAAAAACTAAAATAAAAAAATTATACTTCATACTTAACTAAAAGATAAAACATTTAAAACTTTAGTTCACATTTTAGTTTCTTTTTTTAACAAATACGAAGCAATATTTAAGAGAAGCTCATTGAAACTTTAGCTGTTAATGAATGTCATAAATTTCATTTATTGAATAGTTTTTCTCTTTTTTTTTTAAATGTCATAAGTCCGCAATTACTCAATATTGAATGGAGGAATGCAAGAAATCATGTTGAAAACTAAAATAAATTAAAATTAACTGGTTCGACTGATTGTTTTTATTTAGCGGAGATGCTCAAAAGAATTCGAAATGAACTCTGTGAGCTGATTATATAATTACGAGCATATGAATTGAAAATTCCTCAGTTTGTTGACACTATGTGAGAATACGTGAGAAATGCCCGCAACTGTATGTTGAGTAAAATACTTTGGCTATAGAGGAAACATTTGATATATGTAAATGGCAATTTAATTGCAATTGGCTTATCAAAAAATATGTAGTTGCTTCTTCCACCTGTTGAGTTTCAGCACGAAGTTCGCTGGTCACATTCTATACATTCTATACACTATGCTCGATAGCTGTGAAATTCTCAAGATGTCTCGAGTGTGTGGAGTGTCGGTGACTTTTGCGATGTCACGACAATCGATTTGTCAGTTTGAATTTGAATTAATGAGTTTTCAAGGCCAAAAGGATGAGACAGAGAGAGAAAGAGAGAGAGAGAGAGAGACAATGAGATGGCGAATGAATGAGAATTTTGGCGAATGTACGAAAACAAAAATACTTGTGGCTAGAAAATGATAAACAGATGGACAGACAGACAGACAGACGGACGAATAGAAGATTTATTTTTGTTTTCGCCGTAAATTTCATAACACTCGTAAGCCATTCCCTTCCCCTTCCCCGTCCCCTTTCCCTTTCCCTATCCTATTCACATTCCCAGCTTAGCCTGGAGTTCAAGTTGTGACTGGTACTGCGCTCTTTATTGGCCACTGATCTGTGAGTCCGTCCGTCTGTCCGTCCGTCCGTCCGTCTGTCTGTCTGTCTGTCTGTCTGTCCGTTCGTCTGTTCGTCTGATCTGTTGTTTCTAGCAGCTCGACTCTTTGTTGTTTTGGCTTTTGTTGTTTTCGTTATTTTTACCAGGAATTCACATTGCTGTTTTCAAGTTCAAGAGCACCTCTATTAATGCCAAAGATACAGATACAAATATGCTTGTCACGACTATTTAGCATAAGTATTTTATGTATTTCTCTGCCGCTTCTTAGGACAATTTTTTGCGTCTTCTTGCGTGCGTAGATACATATTTTCGGGAAGCACAGCAACAACAGAATTGTTTACACCCAAATATGTAAAAAAAATAAAAATTAATTAAAACTTGATATTCAAAAAGAATTCCAAATAAATGAAAGGAATATTCTATGATGCAATACCTTGGAATTTTATTCAATACCAACACAATGAATTCAAATCGAATCATATTAATATGCCCACTTTATTGTGTGGTAATAATTAAGATAATACAAATAATTAAATGAGCTCTCGAACAAATCGTTTTAATCGCGTATTCCTGGAATTCTGCGATTTTAGTGCGACAATCGAATGATTTTCGAAATAACACGTAAGAAAGTTACGGTCGAGTGTGATCGACTGTCAGATACCCGCAAACCATTTTCAATAAATGTAAAACAGTGCCGTATTATTTTTGAAAAAACACCGAAATAATATACCGAAAGATGTACTGAATACTATATTTGGTATATCAATATACTAATATATTCAAAATATTAAGCTGAAGGCCTTCGCTGCCATTGCTTTATCAATAGCGTTAGTATTAATTTTAATTATAGCTAACCTTTAAGTAAATAAATATTCAAAATATATCAGTAATAGCCGTTTTTCCATATAAAATTATTTCTTTAATAACTTCTGTAACTACTGTAATAATTGTTAAAGCGTTTATTCAATATATTTATATCAAATCTAAATTAAAAGTATTCAAAAATTGTCTAAAATTTGTATTAAATATTGAGCAGATTATCATCTAATATATAAACATCTAATCTTTATCTATAGAATGAATTCAATTAAATGCATTCACAACTTGTCTACAATGGATACTTAATAATTTAAAAAGAAATATATTTTATTGTTTATTTATAGAGCGTCTGAAATAAATATTTTAATAAATTAAAGATATTCCCATTAGCATTGAATATCACAATTTTATAAAGCATTAAAAGGGTAAAAAAATTGGTTTCATTAATGAAAATATGCATAATTTATGGTGGCTGCAAAACAATTCATTCAATTCGTTATCCATAAAAAACATGACAGATTAGCTACTAACAATAATTAGAATTCCAGCTTAATTAGTTGCTAAATTATATTTCACAACAAAAAAAAAAAAGAAAAGTAATTCATGCTAATATGGATTCAACATTTGTCTGCATTCTATTTATAACAACAATGTTATTATTGCTGTTCGCTTTTGCTTTCGATGAATTGCCAATTAATACGGCGCATTCTCAATAAATTAAAAATGACAAAAATAAAACAAAATATAGCAACAATAACATAAAATTAGAGTGGCTGGAAGCCACCCACAAAGAGGAGAGTTTCACACTCTCAACGCTAATTGCACATAATCATTAGCAGCCGAATCCATTGGAATTATTTTTATTATCTGATTATTTCGAATCTCACGTGGAATAAATAATGAAATAATGGAAAGCGAGCAAAAGTCATCATATCGCCATCTCGCTCTTTCGTCTCCCAACTAATCTCAGTTTATTTTGGTTGATTTCAAGTTTGTTTTCATTTTTGTTGTTGTTGTTTTGCTTTTGTTACTGTGTTGTGTTGTGTTCTGTTGCGATGCCAAATTTGTTATTTATTGCAAGCGTGTACATATACATATTTAATTAGACACACACACACACACACACATGAGTACACACTCCTACACACAGTATTGTATTTTACAAATGATGCTTTGTCTGACCGCTCAAGGTCGGTCAATAAGAAGTGTGCAAAAACAATTCTAAATATTGCATCACGAATGAACACACACACACACACACACACACACAATGAGCAGCAAACTACCTGAAGTTGCTTCAAAATTGATCACAACGAATACGAGATACTCTACAGGTAAGCTAGGTAAATGGAATAGGAAAGAGCAGAAAGTTGAGAGAATTTATGATCACAGTGGCAGTCACATTTTAAATCAAACTTTGGAATGCATAATACTGTAGTATATATAGTATATAAATACCATATAATGATATGTATGTGTAATAATAATATACAATAGTATATATATTTATATATAGTATATAAATACCATATAAATATAAGTATATCTTATAATAAAACAAGTTTTATTTTATTATATAATAAATACTTCAATCATTTACATATTTGTTAATATTTTCCATTTGCGTATTTTAGTAAAAATATGAAATCATTAATATCATTTATATAGTACATAATTCTAAAAATTTCAATATATAAATATCATTTAAAGATTCAACAGTTAAAATGTTCAATTTATATATATACTGTAATATTCCATTTATTTAAATTATTTAATACTTTTAATTTACAAATTTCAATATAAATACTAGATAATAAATATCTAATATTCATATTATATAGTACATATATATACATATATATTCATATTATAAAAATGACAAATTTAACAATTTTTAAAGTAAACTAATAAATTTGGGTATTTAAAATAAATATTTTAATATAAATAATTATAAATAATCGATATATGTGCATAAATTATATTAGAAGATTTAAAATTACAATATTTATATTATATATAATATATTCAAACGCGATAATAAATCTCTTTAATAAATTTTACATATTTTATAGTGAAACTCATAACAATTAAACATTTTTTAAGTAAATTTATTATTATTAATTTATAAAAATACAATAATGAACTAGTCTAAGATAGAATTTTGCTTATACCATCCGTCACTTGGAGCATTTCCCAAAAATAATCTACTCATTGATGTGGACTAACAACTAAAGTGAAAAATGGCAATGAGATTGATTTGAAGGTTGCATTTGTCCGTTTTTGGGGATTTCGACAAGTATCTAATAATTGGCACTTATCAAATTCATCAGCAATCACTTGTGGCAACTAATTGAGCAATAAATATTAATGATTGATAAATTAGCTATATTTTGGGCAAATTCTCAAGTGAATTTTGCAAGTGCATCTGACATCCAAATAATGCTGATGACGTCTGTTGAAACTGACGTCATTGAATTAGCTTAGCAAACCAGTTGATAATTGTCATAATCAAATCGGGAGTTGAGTTAGTTAGAAACCGAATCCAAAATTCTCAATTGGAATCTGAATCTGGAATCTAAAATCTGTTGAATCTGTCTGCTGCCTCTATTTATGTATCTGTATCTGTATCTGAATTTGTATCTGTATCTGGTGATGACGCCGTCTCGTTCTTTGACTCTGCCGCAGGCATCGATTCTAGACCGGCATATTTCTCGACTGACTCATGTCCGGCATCCTTGACGGGGTCACAAACACAGTCAGAGAGAGACAGAGGGAGAGAGAGAGAGAGAGAAGCACAGACAGAGGCAGAATCTGAGGCACATTCGTGACTGTACAACTAGGGAAAATATTGGCTGCTTGCAGTGGCAGTTGCAGTTGCAGATGCAGTTGCAGTTGTTTCATTTGTAGTTTCTGTTTCAGTTTGTAGTTTGGGCCCAGCAGTCATTAGCCTTTTGGCAGAGCTGTGCTGCAGTTCCTGGAAACTTCTCTCGTGGCTCTTTGGCTCTGAGACTGACTCTGACTCTGACTCTGAGACTGACTCTGAGGCTGAGACTGAGACGAAGACTGTCTCTGGGCCAATGACCGCGTCCAAGGCCGCACAGTTTCTCATTTTTCAGGTGCCTGCCGCCTGCGTCTCAGTCTCGTATCTCTCAGGTCCTTAAGTGCCCAGCCAACCTATATACGCAACGTGTGCACAACGTGCCACACAGCGTTGCGACGTGCCACATAGTTTGTTGTCCTGTGTTTTGCAGCCTAGTGCATTGACCCGAAGTGCATTGTCTTGAGTGCTGCTCTGCTCTGCTTCTCTTACGTTTTTTATATCCTAAAGGTTGCCTCTTGCAGGCATCAGCCTGTTGCATGCCGCATCCTAGCTGAATGCAGCTGGTAGCTGATAGTTCAAGTGGCAGTTCAATGACTTCTCCGACTTAAGTACCAACAACTACTTAGCTAGACTTGTGTGAGGCTGTACAATTACCTGTACAGTGTATCGATTGCTCTTGCCACAGTTGCCATGCCACACACACACACTCACACGTATTCTGCTTGCATTATTTAACGTTTGTTTACACCTCTTTTCGCTTATTTATCTGGCGCGTGTTTCGCACTCAGCCTTGATCTTGCAGCTTCACATTTGGCATTTGAAGTTTGTCGCATTTCTAATTTTATGTGACTCCGGGACTCGGACTCGACTGATCCGCTAGCAAACACAATTCCAGTTAAGAAAGAGAGCGAATCAGTGACGCCAATGTGATTGCATTGATTACACAAAAAACAATAACAGATAAACAAAAGCAAAATAAATAAATAACAATAAAAATTGTACAGAATTTGAGCACATGCAAATTAGTTCAATGGCCGAAGAGAAAACAGTTCAAATTGCTAGACCAACAGATACCCTAACTCTCTTCTCTCATTTCCTCTCAACTGCCTATTGCCAAAGCAAAGAAATCACAGGGTATCCACAAACAAATTGTGTGGAATCTCTTTATGCAAATTGCAGACAATTTTGTTATTTTGCTGGTCATGGCATGAAAATGCAAATGATTCATGCTCAGCCAAGAATAAGTATTTTCACAATGCATACATTAACTTGATGCCAAAATTGCAATACACTTACAAATGAATCAAATCAAATATACCAACTCTAAATTGACAATCTGATGCAACAATTAACCAATTTCCTTATTTCCCAACAAATCATTTAAATTGAATATATGTTGAATTGAAAATGTATTGTGAACATGAATAAATAAAATGTGTATTCGATTTAAAATATGTTGTTTAATTCATTTTGCAACATAATTCTTCACTGTTTTATTTTCAAATATTTATTTTAAATTCACTATTTTAATTAAATTCATTTCACTTTTATTTCTTATAGTAAATTAACTAACAAAAGCAATTCACTTTTTAATTAAGCAATTTTGCATTTTGTTGAAGTTAAAAAAAAACTTTTGGAACATTTTAAAGAGCGCAGATTATGCTACAAAGATGTCTTCAATAATCTTTTTATCAACTGTTTTTAGACCAACAATTTCTATATGCAACATTGTCGATACAGTTAAGTAAAATATTCGAGTTGACATTTTTAGATTTTCATTCTCTTCTTTTGATATTCTTTAGTTGATTCAACTTTTGTAGTTATGATTACATATATTTTAATATTATTTTCAACACAACCTTAATAATTTCTTTAATTTCCCAAATCTAATTAGTTAATGAAACCTAAACTATGAAAATATGTTTCCATCTCCCTTATCCGATTATCCCCTTATTCCTTTATCCCCGATCTGGGAGATTGTCAAATAATTTGATTCATAGCTATGGACTTATGTATGTTTAATCCAAATGCTGCCATTCACAAATAAAAATATTAGATGATGATGCAAGAAACCATATTTCGAAATTTCTTGATCGCCATCGGTGTCTGCTTCTGGTTCCGTCTCCATCTTCATCTCTTGTATCTTCTGTCTTCTGTCTTCAGTCTTCTGTCTGTCGCTTGTCCCTTGTGTCTGTCTCTGACTATCTCGACTGTCTCGACGTCAGTTTGCCGTGAATGCTGAAGGTCAAACCTTGTCCTTAAGCCCAAAGAACCGGCATCGTCTTCGGCTGTTGGTAAACAACAACCAAATAAATAAATAAACAAATCGAAAGGCGAAACGAAACTGAAACTGAAACTGAAACCGAAACCGATGCTCAAACCGAAATCGAAATCGAAAGCCACAGAAACTTCTGCAGAATTGATTACAAATGCATTTCAATTTGCATTTGAAATTCAAAATCGATTTCGATACCCTAACCCAATTACGGGTTCTTCGGCATAGCTAAAAGTTAGGAGCACCTCCTTATAAAAGATTAACAAAATACTGACATTTTAAGAAGAACCATTTGATTACTTACAAATTTCAAATAATTATTTGCATTTTGTTTTAAGAGACATTAAGTTATGTTTTAAGATAAACAATTTTAGTAATTGCGAAGTTAAAAAAAATTATTGAAATTTAGAATTATAAGAAACTATAAAAAAAGAATAACTATTTGTGTTGATTTTAATATCGTAAAATTTGGCTTTGACATTCTGCATTAAAGGAAATTGTGATTTAAATTGGTTAAATTGTGAATTAATAAAATCGGAATTTAAGTTCGTTAAATTTCTCAGAATTCGTTGCACTTTTCTATGAAGAAAGTGTATTCAGCAATCGTCATGCTACTGCAAACAAATTTATTTCTTGTCTTAGGAATTTTGTTGTTTATGATTTTTGCCCGTGTTTTTTTTTTCTGTTTCATTTCCAGCTTCTTGTTCGTTATTGTTAATAACGATTTTGAACTTGAATGCGTTACTACCAATTTCTGACGTCATTCCCAGCACCAAAAAAGGAAAAAAACCGCCATGAGCCCTACGATTCGAAATTCGGTTCGGGGAGCATTACGAATATAATATCGTAAAAATGATGAATATTGATTGAGTGAACCTGAAGATTCACAGATTTAAATTTTGAGTGATGAGCATTTGGAGCTGCTGCGCTTCTTGTGGTCATCAAGGCTGCGATGATCGAGAGGCGAATTGACCCAAAATGCAAATTTTAGGAATTGATTGTGCGGGCTTTTGGCTTTTGTGAGATATAACATATAGTATTTCGACCGGTTCGACTTCGAGTTGCAGGCGATCAAATCCAAATCCAATAGTCAAATTCAGTTAATGAATTTTGGTAGCAAAGCATTGCAACTGCTTCCGCTTTGCCGCATTTTTAACGGCATATAAAAAGGCGATGCTGTGTTGCAAAGCTGCAACTCGCTGTTGAGTGTCGTCGGTTCAGAGTCCAACTCGCTGGCTGGGTGAGTAGGCTGGCAAATATTCGCATCAATCATTATCATTTATTCGATCAAATTGGCTTATCAGCGAGCACGCTGATAACGCGACCGCAAAAACACCTGCTGAGAGCGCGTTTGAAACAAAAGAGAGAGAGTGAGAGAGAGAGAGAGGGAGAGAGTCGGCTTGGTTGCCGACTGCTGTCCGAGTGTGTTTGTCTCTCTTGAGCTGGGCTTGCGATCGAAAACATAAACAGAGAGCAAAACACTCAAAACAAATGCCAACGCGTTTGAGCTCAAACATGCTGGAAGTTCGCTTGCAACTTGTTTGATGTTGCTTGCGTTCGTAGCGGCGAACTGCGCTGCTTTGCGTATGGGAAACTTGTCGATTTGGCGCTGTGTCTGCTCTATGTGGGGTAAGGGGCGGTGATGGGGAAGGGGAAGGGGGAGGAAGCTGATACGAGCGCATCAAATTGAGACGGCAACTGATATCAGTAAGTGATGTGACGCTGGCAGAGAGGCTGCAGCGACTGCGACGGCGACGCCGACGCCAACAGAGGCTGCTGCTGCTACAACAACAGTAACAGCAGCAGCGACGGCGACTGCGGCAGCAGCTTTTGACTATCAGATTCTGGCCCAGAGCCGTCCACAGAGTCTCAGAGCCAGAGCCAGTGCCAAAGCCAGAGCGCGAGCAGCGGGCAGCGTTGCAGACGGCGTCGCGCAGACAGCGACGTCGTGTTTCGTTTCGTTTGCTTCGCTCGTTCGCTTCGTTCGTTCGCTTCGCTTCGTATTGAGTTCGTTCGGTTGGCGCGTTCGTTTGTCGCTCGGTCGTCGTCGTCGCCGTCGTCGTGGTCGTCGTCGCTCGGCCGTCGCTCGCTCGCGTTCGCGTTCGCGCTCGCGCTCGGTCGCCGTCGCCGACCTGTGTGTGTTTGGTGGCTCTAGCTCAGCTCAGCAGCTCAGCTCAGCTGCTCAGCAGCTCAGCTCTGGCAGTGTGCGGCGCGCTTGAAGCGGCCGAGCCGCGATTGCCGTCGATCACTCGTTCGCGTTCGCGTTCGTCTGCTCAGCTGCTGCTCAGCGAAGCGACCGACGACCGACGGCCGACGGTTGTTATAAAAGTGGCAAGGACATACGCTCGAGCCATTAGTCGAAAACTATAAACGCTCGACGCGAAATCGTCTCCGGGTCTCTCTCCGTCTTCGACTTCGACTTCGACTACGATTTCGACTCGGCAACGCAAACTATTTTTTTGTACGTTTTTTTTTTCTGTTTTGTTATTAAACGATAGATTTGCGTTACAAATGCCAATTTATAAAAAAGAAACCAAGAAAACTTTAAAACAACTAAAAACAATTTAAAACATTTTTTTTAAACTGCAACCGACACTAAAATAAAAAGCGCAAAGAAAATTCCAAAATCAATACCAAACAAAAAAAAAAAAAATTTAATTTTTTATTTGGTAACGCGCAGTCGCAAGTAAAAGCAAAAGTGACAACAAATGGCTCAGCAGCAGCAACAGTGCGGCGAATAAACTACGAAAATTAAACTCGTGTCCTACACTCGTCCTGCGAGCGGAGTCACAAGCTCCACACAACCAACAACAGCAACAACAACTGATTAAAGGAAAAGAAAAGAAGAGCTACAAAAGTCCACAAGAAATACTCAAGATGCTGACCGACTCGTATCTGATCAAGTTTGTGCTGCGACAAATGCAGGTGGAACAGCAGGATGCACAGCATCTGCTGATGGTCTTCCTCAGCTTCCTCACGCTCATCAGCCTGCTGCAGTGGCTGCTACGCAATTATCGCGAGCTACGCAAGCTGCCGCCCGGTCCATGGGGCTTCCCCGTCATCGGCTATCTGCTGTTCATGGGCAACGAGAAGCACACACGCTTCATGGAGCTGGCCAAGCGATATGGATCGCTCTTCTCGACGCGCCTTGGCAGCCAGCTGACAGTTGTGATGAGTGACTACAAAATGATTCGTGAGTGCTTTCGGCGCGAGGAGTTCACAGGACGACCGGATACGCCGTTCATGCAGACCCTCAACGGTTACGGTAAGTGCCAATGGAAATTTTATAAACGCAATGCGCTGAGGCGGCAAAACGTAAAGAGAAAAAGAAAAAATAAAAAAGAATACATATTAAGTGAGATTATTGCTTCAAAAATAAAACAATGCACAATCAGCAATTGAATTTTAAAAATATTTTAACAATAACAATAACAATAAACGCATAAAGTGGGCCAGAGCCTACCTCAATTAAAAGCGTGCTTCAGTCCACTAATCGTCATCGTTATCCGTTATCGTTATCGCATTGCAGGCATCATCAATAGCACCGGCAAACTGTGGAAGGATCAGCGACGCTTTCTGCACGACAAACTGAGACAGTTCGGCATGACCTACATGGGCAATGGCAAGCAGCAAATGCAGAAGCGCATTATGGTGAGTTGCCCCTTTTCTTTTCTTTTGGCATTTTATTCCAGCAACAACTTTGACAACTTGTGTACTCATTGCCGCACTTTCGCCGCACTTCTTTTTCTTTTGATTTCTTATGCAGACTGAGGTGCATGAGTTCATTGGCCATTTGCATGCCAGCGATGGACAACCGATTGATCTGTCGCCGGTCATCTCGCTGGCCGTCAGCAATGTGATCTGCAGCCTGATGATGTCCACACGCTTCAGCCTCGACGATCCCAAGTTCCGTCGCTTCAATTTCCTCATCGAGGAGGGCATGCGACTCTTTGGCGAAATTCACACCGTCGATTATATACCGACGTTGCAGTGCTTCCCCAGCATCTCGACGGCGAAGAACAAGATCGCCGAGAATCGCGCTGAAATGCAGAAGTTCTATCGCGATGTTATCGATGATCACAAGCGCACTTTTGATCCCAGCAATGTGCGCGATCTGGTCGATTATTATCTGTGTGAGATCGAGAAGGCCAAGGCCGAAGGCACCGATGCCGAACTCTTCGATGGCAAGGATCATGGTGAGTTGTGCATATAAAACTGCTTAGACTGATCGATAACTAACCGATAACTTGTATTCTCTTGATCTATCATCAACAGAGGAACAACTGGTGCAGGTGATCATCGATCTGTTCTCCGCAGGCATGGAAACGATCAAGACTACACTGCAGTGGATCAATGTGTTTATGCTGCGCAATCCCAAGGAGATGCGTCGCGTCCAGGACGAGCTCGATCAGGTGGTGGGACGTCATCGTCTGCCAACGATCGAGGATCTGCAGTATCTGCCAATCACCGAGTCCACCATACTCGAGTCAATGCGCCGCTCCAGCATTGTGCCATTGGCCACCACGCACTCGCCCACAAGGTAAGTGATCGATCGATCGATCGATCGTCATCAGCGTATGATCGATGTGTACATGTGTGTGTGTCTGTGTGTTATCGGTTGTTTGGTTATCAGCTGCTGGCCACGCCCACAGCTACTGCTGCTTAAGCGAACTGAGTGCGCAAATTGAATGACGACAGCGACGAGGTCCACGCAACGATCGTTCATTCACTCCGCATGGGAAAATGGGAAACTGCGATCGCACTGATCGATCAATGATCGTTTCCTTTGCATTGCGTTCCATTGCGTTGCGTTGCGTTGCGTCGCAGCTTGGCCCACTTTCCGTTGTTCTCTGCACTTGATTAGCGCTGATTAGCGACTCGCCTCCGATAACACAGAACAGCACACAGCGCACAGCACACGCCACAAGCCATGCATCAACACTTGCACTTACTAATCATCACTCTTCTCCCTCTCTCTCTCTCTCTCTCTCTCTTCTTCGCTCCCGCAGAGATGTCGAACTCAATGGCTATACCATACCGGCCGGCTCGCACGTCATTCCGCTGATCAACAGCGTGCACATGGATCCCAACCTGTGGGATAAGCCCGAAGAGTTTCGTCCCGCCCGCTTCATTGACACCGAGGGCAAGGTGCGCAAACCCGAATACTTTATACCTTTCGGTGTCGGCAGACGCATGTGCCTCGGCGATGTGCTGGCTCGCATGGAGCTCTTCCTGTTCTTCAGCTCGTTCATGCACTGCTTCGACATTGCCCTGCCCGAGGGTCAGCCGCTGCCCAGTCTGAAGGGCAATGTGGGTGCCACAATCACGCCGGAGTCCTTCAGGGTTTGTCTCAAGCGTCGTCCGCTGGCGCCGACTGCATCGGAGCCGCATCAGGTGCGCAATGTGGGCGCCAACTGAATCTCTCTCTTTCTGTCTCTGTGCAGCCAGAGATTCAGCCAGAGCACGGTTCTGTTCCTAGACAACACACAACAAACAAACACACACACACACAACAAACACAACACAAAAGTGAGAATGCGTTTTTTTTTCCATTAGTCTTAAAATACATAATCTTAAGCTTTAGTTTCTAAGCTTAGGTTTAAGCAGCAGTGACAAAAAGATACAAATGTATCTGAGCGTGCAGTACGAATTCTATTCTTTCAACCCCAAGAAGCTGTGTTCAGTTAATTATTAATTTAGCCGCTAAGCTAGCCATTTAATTAGCCAAGTTAGCAATTGATTTGTCCTCGTCTCTCTCTCTCTCTATCCCTTTTTTTTTGTCCATCTTTCGACATTAAGTATGTGTTACTTTATATATACGTTTATGTTTATGTTTAACGTTTAGTTCTAGTTCAATTAGTTAGTTGTTTTTTTGTGTTTAATTTCGTTTTGTAGCATTTATTCCTAGTTCTAAGGCAAACAAACAACAAAACAAACTGTGGTTTAGTTTTATGTGCACAAAAATAGAGAGCAACAATTTAAGACAAATCATCGCAATTATTTGCATCAAACAAACAAACAAAAATAAACAAATAAACAAATAAACAAACAAACAATAAAGCAACAACTCTTTTCATGGAAATTATTCAACCATATTGCATTACATATTAATTAGTTTTCCTTTGTTTTCACCACGCGATTTCAATTACAATAATCAACATGCAAATTCTAAATTCATTATTTGCATTGCGTATTTATTGATAATTACATATATGTGTAATTGTGTGCGTAATATACATTCTTAACACTATTAGATGTGTGAAAAAAAAAACAAAAAAAACGGCTACTATTTATTATTTATTAGCTCCATTCTCCGATTACTCAATTGTTATTCAATTTAACCAAATAATTCGCATTGACAAAAAAAAAACTATTCTAAATAATTCATACAAAAAGAAACGTGAAAGTAAGTGACAAAAACTGAAATCAAGTTTCAGAGTTAGATCTATCTCACAATTTACCTTCAACTCCTTGTTCTCTCTTTTTGCATCTTTATCCTTACATTATTTTCTGGTGCACTTATTTCTGCTTCCTTACTGTTTAACCTTTTCTTTCGAAATTGAAATATTATTTTTCTTCTTTTCATTTTATTTATTATTTTTACAGTATTTGTCGTATTCTCCTGACTCATATTTCTCTCACCTTCTGGTATATTTTTTCATCAACTTTTCACTTTTAAAAATGGTTCCTTTCCACTTTTGTTTATATGACATCGCTTTCTGCAGAAGACTTTTCTGTTTGGTTTTTTTCCTGTTGGTATTCTCCCAATCGCTTTATTTGTTCTTTGACTTCTTCTAACTCAACTACATCCTGCATTCTTTCAATCGCTTTCCTTTCTTTTCGACATATTTCAAGTTAAATTCTTTGCTCCCAATTATTCTTTATCGTCTTCTACTTCAAATTTGATTGTCCTTATTCCAATTTTCCCTCTTTAGCATGAAATTCTTCTGATCTTCGATCGATTCCGTCTTGCGTTATATATTATATTTTTCTGTATCAAATTCTTTCTGGCATTTTATTAAACACTCGTCTTTATCTTTATTCTCTTCTATATGTTTCACTTCAACTGAAATTATTTTGGTCTTCTCTCAATCGCTGTCGGCTCTTTCTAGACGCCTCCTTACTCATCCTTCACCTTCGCTGCCTCCTCTAACACTTGCCTCTCATCCTTCTCCCTCTCCTCCTGCTCCTGCTCCTCCTTCTCCACCTTCGGTTTCCCCTCCCGCGACTTCAGCTTGCTGAAGCGGAGTTTGTAGTGAGCCGGAGTCAAAGTGATGCCGCACTCGCCATCCAGATCAATCGCTGGCTGCTCGCTGGGCAACTGGATGTGGAAGCGACGCAGAATGCGACCAGCGAACAGAGTGAGCATCATGCGAGCCAACTCATCGCCGGGACACATGCGTTTACCCGTCTGGAAGGGAATGAACTGAGCTGGGGCCGCATAATCGCCATCGGCATTGAGGAAGCGCTCTGGGCGAAACTGCTCAGGCTGGGGCCAGACATCGGGATTCATGTGGATGGCCCACTGCAGGATGAGCACCATGCTGCCGCTTCGCAGGCAATAGTCACCGATGGTCACGTCCCGCTCGACGCCATGCGGAATGCCCAGCGGGACAACCGAACGGATGCGCTGCACCTCCGAGAGACAGGCACGAAGATAGACGCTCGTCTCGAGCTCCGCAAGCGTCGGCGTCTCGCTCAGCTGCTGGAGCTCCGCCTGGAGACGCTGCTGGCAACGCGGCTCGCGTGCCAAGTAGAGCAGGAACCAACGGAGCGTGGCCAGTGCGGTATCAACACCGGCGCCAAAGAGATCGGCGAGCAGATGACGCAACTGATCGTCGCAGTAGAGCTCCGAGTACGGCTGACGTTCGTTGAGGAAATGCTCGAGGATGCTGTGAGGTTCCTTGGGTGGCAATTGTTTTTGCTGTCGCTGCTGCAGATCGACTTCCATCTGCTTTTCGCAGCGATGTATGATGCGATCATAGATCGCGTGTGTCTTCGCCTTCCCATCGAGCAGAAAACGTATGCTGCGCTTGTTCGCCGCCAGGTGGCGCAGCCAGGGCAGGAAATTCACCACGGCCGAGACGCCAATCAGCTTGACGCCCTCCTCCTGCAGCTGCTGCAGATAGAGCCAGTTGGGATCGTTGCGGCGATAGGTTTCGCCAAAGACCAAATCGTTGATCACATTGCCCAGCGAATGCTGCAGCGATGGCAGCGGATCCAACACTCCACCCGCTTCCTGGGCTTCTGTTTCATATGACTGTCAAGAGGAGTAAATTAGCAGAGAAAAATAATATGAAAACATCGAGAGGGAGAGAGAGAGAAAGTGGAGACGCTGCAAGCGAGTGTGCTCAACAGTGGTGCACTTGCCAAATAAGTAAATACAATTTGCGCGAGACTCGCTAGCGATGATTACAAAGGAAAACAACAATAAGAAAAGTACAAACTTGCAATGACAATATTTAGTAATATGTGTAATATTTAGCAACAAGTAAGAAATCTACAGTCGAGTTTGCCCTATTATGAGATACCCTCACTTTACATAAGAAAAATTATTGTGATTGCGATGTTTAGGTAAAAATATATAGTATTTATATATCGAAAATACTAAAATATACCAAAAGCTATATCTTCCACTCGTTTTAAGAGATAGCAAAACAAACTAAATTAATAAATTACTACTAGTAAATTATACTAAAGCTATGTTTGATATATCAAATTGCTAACAAAGCTGCATTTTTTTCTTGAATATTTTTTAAGCTTTTTTATATTTGATCTCAACGCTATTCTCAGATATCATAAAAGTTGTATTTATTATTGTGTCTACCAAAAATTGGAACTCTGACATTTAACTAAGAGTTGCACTTATGTATAGCAAAAATCCTCAAAAATCAAATCAAATCTATAAAAGGA
The DNA here is from genome assembly GCF_023558535.2 of Drosophila nasuta. Lineage (NCBI taxonomy): Eukaryota > Metazoa > Arthropoda > Insecta > Diptera > Drosophilidae > Drosophila > Drosophila nasuta. Next base: position 11,754,410 of record NC_083459.1, on the reverse strand, counting down.
CAACTAAGTGTGCTCTTCTTGTCTATACTTGAATGAATTATGTAATTATTGTTATAATCTTATATATAAAAAATAGTTGTTCCATGTTTTTCTGCAATAACTTACTATTTATAACTCCTTCATATGTTTTTCTAGCACAAAGTATCTCAGAGATATAATTGTTCAAGCAAATGCAAAGATAGACAAGAATCCTGCTGAACTTTTGTGCATGAGCACACAGTTATAATACTCTTCTACGCTTTGGCAGACGAGTATGAGAAAATTGCAAAGCAAAGCAGCCAAAGCAGCCAAAGCAACAACAACAACAACAACAGCAGCAGCAGCGAAAAAAAATTAGCAAATTTTAAATTTATGCGTCGTCGCTGTCGACGTTGTTGATGTCGACGTCGATGTCGATGTCGATGTAGATGTTGTTGCCGTTGTCGTCGCAGCAGCAGCAGCAGCAAAAGCAACAGAAAACACACACAGCAGCGGACGTCGAGTGATGACCACAACGGAAAGTGAATGTCCACCAACGACGACGACGACGGCAGCAAAAGCAACTCAGACTGAGACTGAGACTGAGACGATGACGCGTAGGACCTTCACTTTCATGATTCTTGGAATTTCTCGCGCTGGCCAGTTAGCCAATTAGTCAGAGAGTCCAGAGACTCTCCAAGCTTGCTGTCGCTGTGTCGCTGTCGCTGTCTCTGTTCAGTGTTCTCTGTTCTCTGTTCTCCATTCTCCACACTCCACTCTGCACACTCTGCACACTCTCCACACTCACCTGGACGCACTCGTTGACGCCACGAGCAATGCGCTGCTCCAGCTGAGCACGCGTCTCGCACTGTTTGCGCGTCATGCCCAGCGCCTTGAGCCACTCGATGAGCTGTCGTCTCTGATACTTCCAGATGGCGCCTGCGGCTCCAACAATGCCTGCCAACAACATAAAAGAATACTTATGAGAAAGAACAACAACAACAACAACAACTACGCAATGGAGTTGCTTGCTTAAGTCATTCGTTCGTCATTCCCTGTTCTCTGTTCTCTGTTCCCTGCTTACCGTAGCCTTTCATGATGCCATGCGTCACATAGAGCGGGGCACGTGCCGTCAGCTGCTCGTATCGCAGAAACTCACGCACCATCGCCGCATCCGAGAGCACCACGGTGCGAACGTTGCCCATGCTCAGCTGATAGATGCCGCCAAAGCGTTTGGCCAGCGCCTGCAGCGATTTGTGTGGCGCCTTCCGGTCGAGAAATGGCAAATAGCCGAGCAGCGGCAATCCCCAAGGTCCTGGTGGTGTACGGCCAAACAAACGCTCGTTGCGTCGATGGCAGATCAGCGAAATGATTATCACAATCACGGCCAGCAGCAGTCCGAGCACTGCGAGTTCCATCAATGCTGAATCTGTCATTGTAGTTTTTGGCAGACTCAGGTAAGTCAGTTCCTTTATTGTTTAGTTGAGTTCAGTTTTTTGTGGTGATTTTTTGGTGCCACGTCCGTTCCGCAACGAGGCTCTTCAATTACTGTTCATTTTGTGTAGAATTTGAAACGCGTCTGGCTGGCAAAACGGCAAACGGCAAACGGCAAACGGAACCCCACAGCGCAAGGGACAACAAGCGAGGGACAGATACAGATACAGATACAAAAGTATCTACACGTGTACGAATGCGAGTACTCGCAGTGTTATGCCAGAGGTTTCTCTGCCTCTTCCTTGGCTCAAATTTGAAATTGAAACTATATATATGTACATACATTTCCACACTCACACACACACACACACACACACACACACTCAGTCTTCAATTCGTGGCTCAATCTAAAAATGATTTGATTCTGATTCCGTTGCATATCATTTGCATTTCAGTTGAATCTCTTGATCGATTCCTGTTGCTTTTGCTTTTGCTTTTGCTTTCTATTCACGCATATCTTAAATTCTTTCGATTTCATTATCATCTCATTTCTTAACAAATTCATGTCAGCCAAAAAAACCACAAATTTCTGCACACCAAAAAAGCGCGCCACAAAAGATCAACTTACAGTGGGGAAATTCAGCTTTTTTATTGTTTTATTTTCATTAATTACTCCAAATATATCACTTTTATATTAGATTCCAATTTGAATGCACATTATTTATATTATATACAATTATTGCTAATGCGATTCTGCATTATAACTTTTTTATGACAATATAATAAAGAAAACGAAATATAAATGTCTAACTTTAATGTTCGATTTCAACTTGAATATAAATTATTAATAATTGTATGAAATGAATACAGTAAATATTAGTATATTAGTAGCATCTAAAAATTATAAACAAATATAAATATAAAAAAACTCTGACTTCAATATTAGTTGACAACATAAATGTAAATTTAATAAATTTTTAAATTTTTATACGAACTAATGGCTGATAAAATTAAGCATTTTTAACAAATAAATCCAACTTATACTTATATATTTATTAATATTTTGAATTTGTTACAAACATTTACTGACATTGAGAGCGCAAACTGAATTTATTGATTTTGCCCATCAATGTTATTCGAAGTTCCGAAATACCAAGAAGAACTTCAAATACTTCTTCAAAATGCAAACTTTATGTTGGATTTCCCCGCTTAATATATTTAAAATACTGAAGACCTTCGAAATGTTATCAGTTCGTGGAAAATATGGAGTTTCATAGTCAATGCAAATAAAGGGGAAAATTAATTTATTATCATAAAAGCGAAATATGTTACTCCCTGAAGCAATGCAAACTTCTTGTTGGTTTTTCCCGACTATTAATTTGAAGGTGAAGTAAACCTTGAATATAATTCCAAACTCAGTAGACTTTTGATAACATCTTATCAAAGTATTTAGTAGCTTGTCTTAATACTAATAAAAAATAACATAAACATAAATAATAAGAAAAAGAAAACCCAAAAAAAAATTCAGTTTACAATGAAGCTGGTCAATCAACGCAAGCGAGCGATCCAGAAGCTGGAGAAGAAGTTGCAAACGCTGCTGCGAAGCTTCCAGGAGGATTGTCAGACGAGCTTCGAGCATGCAGCTCGACTGCTGCTCCAACTGGGCATCGCAGATCTGCAGATGCACATCGATTGGCTGGAGTCTTACAATGCGAACGCGCCGCTGCTCAAGTGGAATGCGAGGAGCAACCACATCGAGCAGCACTTTCGCAGCGATGGCCGAGTGCTGAGGACCACGATCGGGGAGTACACCAAACTGACCCTCTACATGCAGGAAGAGAGCCTCGAGTTGCCACGCAAGAAGGCGCACTATCTGTTCGAGATGCTGCACTGCGCCCGCAGTCTGGATCAGCTGACGCTGGGCGGCGTTTGGCAGCCGCTCGAACCGATTGTGCGGAGTCTTCTCGTGCTGGGCGAAATGATCGAGAAGTTCCACTATTTGGTGTATCAACTGTTGCCGCTCTATCGGGATAACATTCGTCTGCAATGCGATTGATCTCGCTCGCTCGATCGCTCGATCGGTCTCTCATTAATTGTTGTAGTATTTTCTTTACCGTTCCATATTCAATAAATTTGTGTGTGGTTTTTGCAGTCCGATCGAGTCGCGGGACTCTGACTCTGACTCTGACGCTGACTCCAACAATGGAGCTCAAACAAGTTCAGGGCCATTGGCATGCGTTCAAATAGAATCCAGCCATTGACTTTTGCCTCAAGCTGGTCGTCGTCGTCGTCGTCGTCTTCTTCTTCTTCGTCGTCCATAAAGGACCAGCTGCAGAAGCCGACATCGAAGCAACAGTCTCTGTCTCTCTCAACATTATATATTTTTATGACCCTAGTCGGTCGCTCTGTCAATGAACTGCAACATCCAGCACACTAGAGATCATCTCTCTCTCTCTTGCTCTTTCTCTCTCTCTCTGTCTGTTCTCTTCCGCTACGGTGCGATCGAGTTTACCGAGTACTATATCAGAGCTAAATACCTATCGCTGCACTTTAGTTGCGACCTTCGCCTATACTGAACAATATTGCAAGCAAATGTCTTCCAGTTGGCACTTTCTTTATTGTCGAGAAATATATATACAAAACTGAACGCACTTTAATTTCAATAATACTGACACAACTATATTACAATTTTGTTGAATTTGTTGTAATAAACTTGAATTTAAACATTTTGATTATACACCCATCTACTTATTGGTTGTCAACTTTAATTTTAAATCTTATTGAAATAATAAAAAATATAAATATTCATTAAGGTGAATATAATTTACATTCTTCTTTCATTAATTTTTTAATTTCTTCGAAATTGAAGATTAATTTTCAAATTCATAAAGTTGAAAATATACAAAATTGAATGAAAAGCTAAATTTTTGTTTTAATTTAATTAAATAATGGTCAGATATTTTAGTGTAACTATTTATTTTTGGAAGTTCAAATATTGATACAAAAGACTACTGAATACAATTGAAGTCTACTTAAAATATACATTTATTCTAAAGATTCATAAAGTTCTTGTATTATCAATTTAATTAATATGTATTTATCAAAGCTAAATAATAGAAATTCATCTTAGACAAAAGTGCCACAATATTTATTGAATTTTATGAATATGTTTTGAATATATGTAGTTGCCAATTCTTTTCAGAGCACTTTAAGCATCTTCCTCAACATTTCACAACGATTGCAAACTATTTCTCACACTATGCACAAATCATTCAAGAGAATCTCCTCGTCGAGATCACTCTGGGACACTGTTCTTTCTACATATTCTTAGCTAATCGCTGTGCGCACTGGTTTAAATGGGAAAAACCCTCCGGTCGGCGAACTTTTTTATTGTTGCCAACGCCAATGATCAAGGGCTTCAAGCGCTGAGTTCCGCTGCCAAGGGCAGTGACAGTGGCAGTGGCAGGAGTAGCAGACCAAGGAGCAGGCAGGGCAAAAGGTGTCGCTCAGGCTCAATGAACTGACTCAGTGGCTGCTGGCTGCTGGCTTCTGGCTGCTAACTGCTGACTGCAGTGCAGTCGACTGAAAGCATAAAAAAAGGGTCTACGATACGCAACGTATGCTTGAAATTGTTCTTGAAGCCAACATGCAACAGGTTAAACTTCGATGACAGCGAGAATGAAAGAGAGAACGCGATCGAGATCAAGATCGGGATCATTGGCCGGACAGCATCGGCAGCATCCTATGGAAAGGACATGAACCTGAAAGCCACTTGGCTTGGCAGAAGAAGAAGACTTCTTCTGGATGCTGGATTATTTTTAAACTGTTTTCTTTTTTACATTTAGTTGAGCTTCTGTTGTTGTTGTTGTTGTTGTTGTTGTTTTATTGTGCGCTCAATTGAGCGTTCTCTGGCAGGTATTTAAGGCTGTCTGGTCTGGTCTGGTCAATAAACTTTTGGAACTTTGAAACCAAAGTAAACGCACTCGCACACTCACTCACACACTTACACACGTACAGACACACGCGCTCATGCTGATACAATGCTCTAATGTCAAATCAGCGCATTGCGCATAAAAATTTTCGGTGCGGCTGTCGATCGATTGAATTGGTTGGTCGATCGCCTCGATCAAAATGGGGGCAGCTTCGGCGGCAGCTTGAGCTTAGTGCGGCTCACGTGGCGTATGCGCGTTCTTCTTATCATTTCAACATTCTTTACAAGAGTGTGTACACACACACACACTCACACACACAGCACTTATGTGTGCACACACATTTCGTAAAATCAATTTTTATACAATATTACAACAACAGTAGCAACAATTCTTTGTCGTCAATCTAGCAGCGTTGTAATTTCTGATATGGGATGGCATGCATAACCGGACCATTCCCCATCCCCCCTCCCCCTGTCACCCTGTCACCCTGCCCCTCCCACTTCCACTCCCACTGGCTATGCTTTCCCATCGGCAGCAATCAATGTCTGTATTTGCTTTGTACATAAATAATTTCGAAAGCACGAGCCCCGGGAAATATGTCAAGGTAGTTTGCATGCTTTATTTCTTAACCCAATTTCAATTTTCACACTGCGCTTCACAGTCGCTCTTCCTCTTCCTCTTGCCTTTGCTCTTGCTCTTACTATTGCTGTTGCTGTTGCTGTCGCTCTTGATATACTCGTACTTATTTATTTTTATTTTTATGCGATTGCCGCTTTCGATGTCGTCAAGTCTATGTGGACACAACGTTGGCCTCATAGCATCATAGGAAAGAAGTCACTCACTATTTACTTTGCATTTTATTTAATTGTTTCTCATTTATATCAACAATTTCTTGATATGCCTTTAACTACTAGTTCAAATGTTAAGAACTCTAAGAAACATAAAAATATAATAATTTGTGCAATGTCTTTTAAAATAGTTCAAAAACTAACTAAACTAATATTGACAGTGAGACATCTGCTTCAAAAAAGTTTGTATTTTCAATAGCATGTACATATATCACATTTTATATTATCATTTTATTCGCTTAAATTGAATATTGTTTATATATCAAAGATTGTTATAAATATGTGCCTCCAGAAAATGGGGCAGAAGGAATCAGCAGCAATCAATATCGTCAGAGCTAAAACAATTTTATATTGCAAAAAGTGGTATTCAGTATATGTTAGTATTTTTATGTATAAATTGAGTATATTTTAAGAAAAATATCACTTTGAAGTATATTATTCGACATATTTCAGTATTTTAAAAACATACATTTGGTATATTATAGAAAAATATCACTTTCAAGTATATTCTTGCATACATTTCAGTATTTTAAATACATACATTTGGTATATTATAGCAAAATATCACTTTCAAAAATAGACTTTAATGTATTTTAGTATTTTTTAATATATTAATTTGAAATGTAATATATATATTTTATTTAAAATATGTAGCGGGTATATCACAGTCGAGTAGACTCAACTTTCTTTCTTACTTTCTAACTTCTTGTGCATTTAAAGTGCATATTTGTTTATTTATTACTTCATTCTATATTTCATATTTTTATATATTATCTGTGCTAAATAAATGCTTATTTTATATTTTCTCTTTCGTTTTATGTATTTTCTGTGATTAATACTTGGCACACGACTTTGTTTGCTTTGTGGCACATTTTTGTGCCCGTTGGCCTCAAGTAATTGAAGCACTTGCCACTTGCCAATAATATGCAGTGTCAGATGGCTTCTTTCTCTTTGTTTTGTTTTGTTTTGTTTTGAAGTTTTGCTTTAATGGGACGCATCTCAGATTTGGCTGCATTCGTATTGCATTGGCGCAAAGTCCAAGGTTGTGCAGGTCAGAAACATACTCATAGTCGCACTCGCATTCGTCTACGTACTCGAGTACTCATAACTGCTACTCATATTCCCGAGAATACCGACTGACCTTTCTCTGGCAGTTGAGCCAAGTCAGCAGATTCTGATACTGATTCTCGAGGGCATTATAAAAGCGGTCAGAAGGGGTTATTCACTTTGCTAATCAGTGTCATGCTCGCACTCGTATTTAGACTACTCGCTTTATTTCCTATTGATTATCGACGCCGAATCGAGAGACGAGAATCCAAATGTCTAGCCCATATGCATAATCATTTTACATGATTTATTTGCAATTGTGTTAGATAAAATTTAATTATTCATTTATTCATTTTGATATTATAAAATAAATTTCATGCTTTACATTTTTTTGTATAACTTTTGAATTAATTTAATTTGAAGTTAATTTCTTAGTCTGCTCGTCTATGAGACACCAGTTAAAAGGTGGGGTATTTTTTTTAAAATATACCCACATAATGTACTAAAAACTAATTCAAAAATATACCAAAGGTCGTATTTAGTATATAAATATACTGTTATGTTCAAAATACAAAATATACCAGATTGGTAACAGCGTCGTGTTTTTTGCCAAATCAGTATACCAACAAATACTGAAATATACCAAATGTTATATATGGTATATCAATATATAATGAAAGTAAAAAATATATTAGATTGCCAATAGCGTCCTGTTTTTTGCAAATAAAATTATTTCTTTCATAGCTTTTATACATTTTAAAGTTATATTACACTTTAACACTATTAAATCATAAAAAAAAACAACTATTAAAATTGAAACAATCTGATATAAGTAATAAATTCATCAAAAAAGTTAAAACGTTCTGGCAATAAGATAAAAATGAGAAAAATTTGAATGTTTCTTAATTATTCAACTGCTTAAAAACTTGCTTGGATCAAACAATACTTGTAAATTAGAAATATAGAAACAAAAAGACTAAATAGCTATCAATTGCTTCTTTGTTTCGTTTCTAATTTTTTGCGCGGGCAAAATAATTGTGATTAGCGTACAAAATCAAATATAAAATTTAACAGACACCTTGACATCTTTCATAGTCAAGCCGAGCGTTCATTTAACTCATCCAACGAAAAGCAGTCGCAAACGCCAGAACGTGCCAGCAACTACTAAGCTACAACAACAGAAAAACAGAAACAGAAACAGAAACAGATACAGAAACAACATCAGGTATCCATTAGATACTTTTTAAGTTGATTAAGAACAAGCAGCGGCAATAAAAATACAAATAAATTAAAAGACATTTACATTCGGTCACATTTTTAAGTTCGATTTTCATTCTTGATTCTCACAATTCACAATTCTTGATTTCGATTTCGATTTCGATTTCTACTTCGATTATGAGAGAAGGGAGAAGCGTGGTTACTTATGAGCCACAAAAATTAGCAACAATTCCAATAGACAGGCAAAAGTTCTGATCGCCCCGAGCTTTTAACTCTCGGGCTAGCCCGGACCATGAGTCTCACTCTGCAGCGGAGTCAGTATCTGCATCTATTGCCAAGTCTAAGCCAAGTTGTAGTTGTTTGTGTTTGTGTTGTGTTGCTATTGCTGTTGCTGTTGCAGTTCAATGGCTTTTGCACCATTTTAAGATCAATGCACCCCGTTGACGTTGACTGCAAGCCACACTGTTGGCCACTCTAACAATTAAGCATTCGCCATTCGCAGTCGCAGTCGCAGTCGCCATCGACAGGGACAAGGCGGGGGTGCGGTCAAGCCACTGGCCACCAGCCACCAGCCACCGGCCACCGGCCGGCCCGGCCTAGACTGGCACTGAGTCCGGTCCAAGCCGGGCCCGGCCAGATCACAGCAACAGCAACAGCAACAGCAATAGCAACCGCAGCAGCTATCGAATTCGGAGTTCGGTGCATGCAAAAAACCTTGCGCATGAACGAATCCATGGACATGGACACACACTCACTCCCTCTCCTCCGATACGTTTCGTATCGTTTCGTTCGCTTCACCCCCTCGCTGTGTCACCCCCTTTTGTCGGCCACAACTCAACTTGGCCAGTTAGCCAGCAATCACAATCGCAATCACAAACGCAGTTGCAGTTGCAGTTGCACTCGCTGCCGCCTTCTCCAAAATCAACTCAACTCAACTCGACTCGTAATCAAAATATACAAAAAAAAAACTAACAAAAAGAAACAAAATTAAGAGCTCGCGGAAATTTTGTGATTTTTCTTTTTCATTTTTTTTTGTTTTTTGATTATTGAATTTTGGGCTTGAGATGCGAGTATGCAAAAAATGCATTTTGAATGTATGCAAAATGCAATTCGCAGTTGGCAGTTGGCAGCGTGTCTAGCCGGTTGCTGTTGCCGGTTGACAAATTGCCGAATCAACTTGTTCTGACATTTTTATATGAGTGCATTTTGGGTTGTTGTTGTCGTCGTCGTCGTTGCTGTTGTTGTTGTTGTTGTTGTTGGGGCTGATCGTCTAATGAATGTGGCAACATTCTAATTTAAATTGCGCTCAACACATTGTTTCGACACCTGTTCAAAAACCACACACACACACACACACGCAGGCACATATACAGAGACATTGTCAGCGACGTTATCGGCAAGCTAATAAAGTCATCAATAGAAATAAACACATAGTATTCTAATCTATAATAATTTACAATAATTGATATAAATGTACTATTTTTACAGTTTAAGTATTGTGTGGTTATTTAACTTTTAGATTGTATCTGCTTATTATATAATATAATATTAATATTTGAGTTTTTATTTATTTTAAACGTTTAGTTCCGAGTTTTAATAATGAATTGTTTCAGAACACCCTTTAAGTGATCGTATTTAAACTTTTAAATTGATTTTTTTTTATATTATTTAAATTTTTATCTTGTTATATATTTTCAAAAATGTTTATATTTTTTATTCCTATTAATAAGGAATTGTTTTGAAATACCTTTTTACATAATATTATTTGAAAGCAACTTATTTGTTATTAATATTGCGGTATTATTCCTAGAATATACCAAATTAATATACTAAAATTATAATCGACTGCGAGAAACCCTCTATTCACGTTTGATAAAAGAAAAACACAGCGATATTATTCTCCAATTATACCAAAATAATATACTGAAAAAACACTGAAATACACCAAAGCCTGGTATATACATAGATACTTTCGAAATATAACATACTGCACAAAATATACCAGAACAAAAGCAACTATGACTAAATTGCAGCATCCGTTATTTGCAATGATTTCATAAATAACATTTTCATTTTATTACTGCTAATAGAGAATATCTTCAGGCCATCTTCTTTTGTTAGACAGACTAGGAAATATAACGAATGGGCTTTGAGGACATTTAATGTGGAGTGAAAGAGAAAGTTATAAATGTGGACAGTTAAAGTGCTGACCAGGAGTAACCTCGACGTAATCTTGAAGTTCGCAATGCGATAATGTAACAAATGTGATTACAGCACATTTAGAGCAGCATTCATTTGATGATGATATTCGGGTAGATTGGCAGATCGGCGGTTTAATGCTTGTCACCTTCTCTAGTTGGTTGCTTTCATAATGAACTATGATTCAGCAAATTTCGCCCTGCGAGCACAACTTTTAAAGCAAAAAGACTTGCCAGTTAAAGAACAAATTTCGAATACACTATGCTACTGAGTAAGCGCAGTCGACGGACAGACAGACGGACGAACCGATAGAGTTTAGCCAGAACCAGAACCAGAGCCAGACTCAGAACCAGAGCCAGAGCCTAGCCAGAGTTCGAAGCGGAGTCCGAGTTCGAGTTCGAGTCCGAGTCCGAGAGCCCCAGCCGGACTTATGTGGAGCAACAACGTTTTATGCTAATTCCAAGGTTCTGCATCGCTTGGGTCAACGAATCGTATCGATTTGATGTCGATATGGCGATGGCGATGGCGATGCTGATGGCGATTCGAAATGAATTGAATTGAAATCAAATCAAATCAAATCACCTCAAATCGATTCGCATCGTATCGTATTAAATTGTATTGAATCTAAGCGTCCTAATCACTATAATAACATTGCCAACTAATCATCGTCATATGCTATTATCAATAACAACAGAATTTCGTATGGAACTGGAGCTTAACAACTGAGGCGAATGACAAAGAAAACATGAAGCTCGATTTGATTTTGTTTTCGAATTCGATTTCGATTTCAATTTCAATTTCGATTTCCTATTGAAAGCGTTCATTGATCTCTCTCTGTGTGTGATGTAAGTGTCGCCGATGCTGATGCTGATGCCGATGCCGAAATGGAATTCAAATTCTTGGATGAAGCAAACAGCATTTCCCAAGGCTATGGCATCATTATGTGTCGCCAATGCCGCGTCGTCGAGGCACAAATTTATGACCCTGTTTCCTACTAGGGCACTAGAAAAATATGCTTGAAGGTCGGCCACAGACGACAGACACACAGCCGGAAAAGTACCATTTACCATGGCCCCCGAATGGAAATCAAACGATAAACGATAAACAAAACAGTTACAACACATCAGCATTACAACAAAATACAGAAATTATTTGGCCATAAGTACAACAAACAAACAAACAAAACAAATAGAAAAGAATGACAAAAGCAACAGAAAAAAAAAAGAAATATATTATCATAACATATATGCACATACATATGAATACATATACATATATCGTGTATATTCAGAGTGTAAATTTTAAATATGAATTGAAGTGATTCAAGCCTTGGACTAGGCATTGGGTAATGTCAAACAGGATCGATCGCATTAGCAGACAAGCTCAATGAAACTTTGCTTTGCTTTTGATTGTGTAACGCTCCATGGGGCTACCAACCGCCCCGCCCCGCTTCGCCCCGACCATTCGAATATTGAATATTGAATACCAATACTCGATCATTTACGGGTGTGGGTACGTCTATGGGCATGTGCGAGTGTGCGAGTGTGAGTACATACTATACTTTTATTCAAATACAGCACGGGCTGCTAATCTCATCTCAGTCATTTCTATTTACATGAATTGCGCTTGAGCAATTACAATGTCAGCCATTGACAATTCAATTACAACGATAAATTTCAATTCTAATGTGACACTTGAATAACGAATGCACCAAAGCCACAACAACAATACTATATACAAGTACTATACTACACACAATATATATCAGCAAGTTGAATGCCCACACCGAACGACTCTCAGATACCCTAGGCCAAGGTTTTTGTCACTCGCACAATATTGGAGAGGAAACATCAAGCAAATTACTCAAATACTAATAATTAATTTTGTACATTTTTTTTTTGTAAAATATGTGTTACAAATCTGTTAATTCAAACTACATTTTGGCTATTCATTTGATTGAAAAACTGCAACCGCTTGAATATTTTTGGAAATTGTTGATTTATTATACAACTTATTTGAAACCAAAATCTGATACACTAAAAATATACCAAATTAAAATACCGAAAAATATAACTGGTATATCAATATACTAGTATAATTAATATATACAAAATTAAAATACTAAAAAAGATATTCAAATATACTGAAGGGTATATTTGGTATATCAATAATTGGTATTTCTATAATATTATACTCAAAATATACCAAGAAATTGTAAAATATACTGAAGGTTATAATCGGTATATCGATATTTAGTATATTAATAATATACCAGTGAGTAAAGGGTACAAAAACTAATAATATATATGTACATTTAAATTTAAATATTGAATAAAAATTATGTTTATTTTAAATTGGTTGAATTTTTAATTAAGTCAAGCTTCTTTAGTATCAACTAAGTATAAAAGTTTTATCTGCACAAAGAAAAGTATAGATATATGTACATATATGTATACATATTTTGCTATTAGGTTGACTAACAAATATTTGCAGATTGCGATATCTCCAATGATTTTAAAGCTAAAGAAAAAAAGAAAATGGTATTAAATGTGCTTGGCTCTCAGCAACCTTGAGACTGAGAAGCTCCAATGGCAATGGCCATTATGCCATGTGATTGCACTTGCAGTCCCTGAGCGACGGGGAAGCACACAGCAGCAGCAACACAGCAGCAATAACTGCAGCCGCAGCAGCAGCAGCAGCAACAGTAGCAAGCAACGAGCAACCAACAGCCAACATGTTGTTGAGACTTTGTCAACAACAACAACAACAACGATGACGGCGATAGCGACTGCAAGTCTTATGGCGACTGCGAGGTAAGAGACGCAAGGCGTGGCATGGGCGTAAGCGTAGGCGTTAACAAAAGTCGCACACATTATATAAACCGAAAAAACTAACTTCAAACAAATCGACGCGTCGATCGATGGCGATGGCGTTGGCGATGGCGACGCATGTTAATCCCAATCAGCATGCAATTGCGATTTAACATCCCAATGCGATGTGCATGTAAATGCACTTGATCAAACACCACAAGTATGTGACGGGCAGAAAGGTAGCATAAAATTAGATGGACAAACTTATGTGGACTCGATGTGGACACAAACGTGACCAATTCAGCACGTGACACTTGCAGAATTAATGCATCTAAACTAAATTCGATTGCAAATAATAGGTATTAATTAAATATTATAATAACTATGAATTAATATTGAATTAAAATAATTCTTTTCATTTAGTTTGTTCATGATTAAAAATAAATTTCCTAATCTATAACAACTTATTCAATTAGTTTCATTCAAAATACTATTTGAGCAATAACAACATTATTCATAATTCATTTAAATCACCAATTATAATTAGATTGATTGACACCAAGACCTCAATTCTTATTCCATTTCTATTACCTATAATTTAAAGAGAGTCCCTAGACTATATTCATTATTATATTCTGCAAGGTGGTTCTTTCTAAAACTTCATCAAATACGAGTTCTTTAAAAGTTCGTATAACTTTCTAATAAACAATTTGGTTAGCTTAGATCATTTGCATTCTAAGTCGCCTGCAGCACAGATACGATCCTTCTATAAAAAGTGGGCGTGGCCTTGGCTTTCGAGTGTATGCTAATCTTGAGCAATCAAAGCATAGAGAACAGTGTTGCAGTTGCAACTTTCGTGCTTGCGGCTGCTATTGCTGCGGTTGCTGCTGCTGCAATAATGTTGCATTCAATGTGAAATCAAAAATATAAAAAAAAGGGGGAAATAAATGCTTGCCACCGCTGACCTCCAGCGGACACATATTGCTGATGACCCGGACCCGGGTCTGGAGCAGCAATAGCAACAGCAACAGCAGCAAGTACATTTAGCAGGTATTCTGGAGAAGAGGAAGCTGCTCCCCAGATCCCAGATCCCAGCACTTACAGCTACAGGCGGTTTTCACCTTATGGCTAAATTGACGCTTACACACACACACATACAGATACACAGGCAAACACGGACAAAGTGGCAAACAGTCACTGAGTTTTTTGAGGCCAAATTTAATTGCAACAACGGCGACGACGACGACGACGACGGCGACGTTCGGCATGAAATGTAGAAAATTGGCAACTGTGCATGAGAGAGCAGCAGCTGCCAAGTGGACAACGGAGAGATGAAAATGTTGGAATGGATCGCACAGAAAGTCACCAGCAACAACAGCAGCAGCAACAACAGCAGCAGCAACATCGGCAGCAGCAACAGCAGCAACGGGCGGCAAGCTTCAATAATTGCCGAATTCTGTGTCTGAGTCTCTGTGTCGTGTTGCTTTTCTCATTATTATTTTATTATCATTTTTTTATTTTGCCTGCTGCTGCTGCTGCTGCTGCTGTTGCTGTTGCTGTCGTTGTTGTCGTTGTTGTATTTTAGCTACTTTCGTAAAGTAATTGACATCAATTTGGCCAAAGAGACGACGGCGAATGCATTTCCATGTCGAGCATTAAAATTCAGAACGCCTAAAAATAAAGCAGCGACTCGCTCTTGCCCTCTCTTTCACTCTCTCTCTCTGCCTCTCTCGCTCTCTGGCTGATAAATTGGTGAAATGCAATTAGCCGGGTCAGTTTTTGGTGTTGGCAGTGCGTAAGTAATTGCCACATAACGGTTATGGCTGTGGCTGTTACTGTTGCTGTTGCTGTTGCTGCTGGCGTCACATTAGCAACATGGCACAGGATATACGCAAAAGAAGAACAAGAAGAAGAGACATTCTACCTTTGGGCGCTAGCTTAGAGTTATGGTCAAAAACTGACAAGTTTGATTCAACTAGTTGCTGCGGTCGTTGACCGCTGGCCTACAAGCATTATTAGCATTAGCTTAGAGCCACCCACAGTCGCAATCAGCAGCAGCAACAGCAGCAGCAGTTTGAATACTATTCACATTCATTCAAATACTTTTTCTCTCTCTTTCGATGCAAATGTTGCGCATTCTAATGGCGTGCCGAGCAGCATTGATTTTGAAAAGTCAGTCATTAAGTCAATCCGTTTTCCGGTCACTGTGCCAACGACATTGTATCACATGCGATGCATGCAACAACAGCAGCAGCAGCAGCAGCAGCAACAACTGCAACACAAACACCAACTCACATTGCTGCACATCAATGGCGAGATCAATGCACTGGCTGCTGACTGGCTGACCAAGTGTTGACAGTGAGGCTATTGCCTAACGCAGCGCGCCGCATTGCAAAAAAGGTTACAAGCAACAACAACAACAACAACAGCAACACATTAGCAACACATAACCAACAACGACAACAACAACAACCCGGCTTGGCAAGTGGCTTACCTACATTCCCAAATGCAGCTGTGTTGGTGTGAATTGCACACTCAAGACGCGACGCCCCCACGGCAGCAACAGCAACAGCAACACCAACAGCAGCAGCAGCAGCAACAGTCGCGGCAGCAGCAGCGCTGCAAGCGGATCAAACGTCAACGTCAAGCGACGACGACGACGACGACGACGACGACGACGGATGGAGTTCATTGACTTTTGCGCAAACGCACAAGCCTCCAACTCCAATTCAATGCACATAACGCGCCACTCACGTAGGCCGTCAACTTGTCCAACGAGTTGGGTAGACGACGCAGCCGCAGCAGCAGCAACAGCAACAGCAGCAGCAGCGGTAACAACAGCAACAGCTAACGATGACGACGTCAAACTTAGACTCTCTCTCGCTCGCTCTCTATTCGAGCTGCCTCTGTAGCTCTCTCTCTCTCTCTCTCTCTCACACACACTCCCGCGAATTCTCTCTTCCCCCATTTTTATCAGTCATGCTAAGCTTTTGCAATGTATTGCCAGGATAACAGCAATGACAACAACAACAACAACAACAACAGCAGCAAAAGCAGCATCGGCAACACGAACTGCAGCAGCAACCAAAACAACAACAACAACCATAGCTGCCTCAACGGCCATGCCAATGGAAGCGGCGTCAATGCGTCTCAGCTGCAACGGTCAATGACCGACCGACTAAAAAGCACACACACATACTTATATGTTTGTTGCTGCTGCTGCTGCTGCTGTTGCTGGCAGCGCTTTCGACGCTGCTGTCTCTGCTGCTGCTGGTGCTGCTGCGGCTGCTGCTGCTGTAACTTCCGAGGCAACGGCAACAGCAACAGCAATCGCTTTTGGCAGCCGCAAAAATCCTTGCCGTTCATTTACATTCGCTGCTGTTGTCGCTGCTTCAATGTCAAGGAAGTTGAGCACATGCGACTGACTTCCTTATGCGCCACAACAAGCAACAACAACAACAATAACAGCAACAGCAACAAGGCGTGACTCAACAACGCAACTCGAGGAGCATTCACTGTGGTTCACAGACTTCGCAATCGAAGCAAAAATCAGCTGAGCGCAGTTTTGCGCCAAGCTTGTACCACTGTGCGACTGTGGGACCAAGCCAGCTGAGTACGAGCAATGAGTGCGCAAAGCTCTGTCTGTCTGTCTGTCTGTCTGTCTGTCTGTCTGTCTGTCTGTCCGTAGTTTGTTTGTCTGTCCCTCTGTCTATTTATCTGTTTATCTCACTATCTGTCCGTCCATTAGTCTCGTCTCCCTCTCTTTCTCTCTCTTCCTCTTCCCCTCTCTCTCTCTCTCTCTCTCTCTGTCTCTCCATCTCTTTCGTATCTTCCGTCTGATGCGTCGCCTGGCTGACCAACCTGACTACCGCCTGCCTTTCTGCCTTTTCAGTGTGTGAGAAGCATTTGAAATGCGCGACGTCGACGTTGCTGTTGCTGTTGCTGTTGCTGTCGCTGTCTCTGCTGCCGCTGCTGCGCGACTGCTGCCGGCAGCAGCGTTGACTTGTAAACAGAAAAGTTCGTAAACCTTTAAAAGTGAAAGTAAAATCGGACGTAGACCTACATATACAACGACGTGCCGTTTGTATACCACTGTCTGTGTTAGCCGAGCAAGCGAGTGTGTGCTTACCTGTGGACTGTGTGTGTGTGTTGGTGTATGTGTGAGCCAAGAAGCAGCTGCCAAACCAGAAAACTTCACACACACGCACAAAACTCAGCGGCGAAGACTTGAAGCTGCCGTTGTCGTTGTCGTTGCTGTTGTCATTGCTGTTGCTCTTAATGTTGCTGGCAACGAACGACGCCAGCAGCAACAGCTTGACAGCGGAATTCCCAATAACCGCTCCCAGCAGCAGCAGCAGCAACAGCAACAACAGCAACAGGAACAGCGGCAGCATCGAAGCAAAAGAATTTGATGCGACAGGCCAAATAATGACAGCAACTAACTATTGCAGCTAATTAAATTCAATTAGTTTCATTGCTACAGCTCTAATTGAATACAAATGATTCGATGTCTCTTATCTTAATCGCATCTTCTAAATCGAATACTTATAAAATCTTACTTAATTTGACTTCTTAAACAAAATTAGTTGATATCTTGCGAATTGAATTCAAATTCAAAAAACGTTAAGTTATACAAATTTTTAAAATTGCTTTCATTTCTATAGGAACTACTTAAAAATTGCCCGACTTAAAATTGAACAGGAAATCTTATGCAAAATTCGTTGACAATTTGTTGATAGTTCGGAGCATAGCTGAAATTAGAAAATACTATTATGAAACTATTTTAAATTATAATAGTTTTTACTTGAAATACTCATAAATTAATTACGAATTTAAATTTAAATCACTTATAGACAATTTGAAATGATTTCATATTATAAGACTTTATGCATTTCTATACATTTTTATACACTTCAACAAACTATATCAAAATATATGTCAATATATCAAAAACTTGAAAAAATTAATCGAAAACCATTAAAAAAATGGTCAATAGCGAGTTAATTAATTAATTTAAAGAGTTAACAAAAGTAATGAAATCACCATTGCAAAGCAAAGCAGTAAATTTGATATTCAAAAATTAAATTGAAAATAAAACGTGATAACATTTCATTTCATATATTCTACAAAAATAGAGACTAATTATATGATATACATATTGCACTTACATATTTCAGTATTGTATTGTATTCAGTATTGTACATAATATTAGTAATTTGATTAGTGCTTAGTATTGATATTTGTTTTATTTTGTCAAAGAAAAGCTTAAATTAAGGAAACACTATTAAAGAAAAAGTTTATTTTGAGTTCCGTAAATATGAAAAATGTAATATTGGCATAAGTAAAAAAAGTATTCTAAAACTAATAAGCTAAATGAAGATACATTCTTACATATTTTAATATCTATTTTTTTTTTTAAATTCGATTAATTTTGCAGAATTATTTTGTGTGCCAAAAATATGAAAAATACTTTTATTCAAAAAAGAAGAGGTAAGCTTAAAAATACTAAAAAAATCCTGAGATAATATATATTTTGATATATTTTTTACTATCATATTTATAAATGATAAAAATAATTAACATTGCAGCATTTGTGTTCCTTAATCGGAAATGGAAATATTGACATGCCAAATGAGTTCGCGGCACGCTTAAGTTGATTAGGTAATTAATTGAAGGCAATTGAAAATATTTATATTTATTCGAAAATTCTCAAGAATTTTGAGCAGCAATCACATCACGTGACGAGTCCGAGTCCGAATCCGAATCCGAATCCGAATCCACGCGAAAGTGTAAACAACGATGACCTCAGTAGTCATAAACATTAACAAAAACAACAAAAGTGCCATCGACTGATTGTCTGTCTCGGAAAACTGGCGCCAACCCGGCTTTGAATGAACTCCTTCAAGCTGCAGCTCCTGTCGCAGCAGCAGCAGCACAGCAGCAACCAGAGCAACAGCAGCAATATCGATGGAGAGACAACAACTTCCTGTCGATACCGTTACGTATGCATTATGAGCAGTCAAAGCACCAGCGATGAATTGTATTGCGCAAACAGCAACAACAACAGCCACAGCAATAACAGCAACAACAGCAACAACAACAACACGCAACCATTACCCACCCCAACAATAATGCGTTGGGATCAAAAGCCAATAAACTTTATATGTATTCAATGAATTTGGCTGTTGTTCATTTCGAGTAACTTTCACGTTTGGCGGACGTTCGGGGGCGGTCTGTGATCAAGGCGATCGGGACGCTGATTGCTGCCGGGATTGTCTGGATTGCCGGCCGGCTGTTGCTCGGTCGATTGTCGGTTGTTCGGTTGTTCGGTTGATCGGTCGCCAAGGGTCAAACTTTCCTCTGAGCAAACTGTGCAGTCAATAAACTGAACTGAACGAAAAAAATCACATAAATTGTGATCGCTGCTCATCTGTATTACATAATAAGCAGCAGCAGCAGCAGCAACAACAGCAACAGCAACCACAGCAATAACCGGCAACAGCAGCAGGTTAAACAGCTGATCTGCGAGACCCAAAAGGTTGTCAACCCCAAAAACAACAGCAGCAACAATGCATACAAAGTGAAGCAACAAAAAAACTAAACAGCAAATACAACAACAAAATAATAATAATAAAAACTAAGGAAAAATTAAAAACAAACAACAAAATAAATAATAATAAAATATATATATATATTTTGGCATTTCATTGGCCCTGGCCAACTCGAATGGAGGTGGGCGGAAAAGGTCATCGACGTCGCACCGGAAGCGTGCCAAAAATACCAAAAGCAAAAAAAAAACGATCTCTAAAAATATATACAATCACAAAAAAAAACGAGCTCACACTTGATTTGCCAATTTGTGTGCTTATGAATTTCAAACGTGACTCTCTACGATTGTTGTTGTTGTGCGTTTGTGTTTGAGAGATTTTTGTCTAATAAAAAGCGGAAGCAAGTCGAGAACAGCTGATCAGCTAAACATCAGCAACTTACAACTCACTTTTTCTGTGAGAGATCTGCGAGATCTGAAACCTGAGGCAACTGACACTTTGCTTGTTCCTGGTTGCATATTTGGCATATTGAAAGCGGCCAAGCGGCCAAGTGGCCAAGCGGCCAAACATCGGCCGAAGCTGAAGCTGAAGCTGAAGTTGAAGTCGAAGTCGCAGTCGAAGTCGCTGTCGAAGCCGAAGTCGAAGCTGAAGTCGAAGCTAAAGCTGAAGCTGAAGCTGAAGCTGAAGCTGAAGCCACCAACCCACCAAGCGCAGCAATAAACTTCAAAAACTCAACCCGGTCAACGAACTCAGCTCGGCTGGCTGGCTTAAATCCAAGACGCTGTCGCGCTCGCTGTTGCTGTTGCCATCGTCATCAACAGCAACGTCGAAGCTGACGTCGACGTCGACTTTGTCTCAGATTGGCAAAAGTGTTGCTGCTGCTGCTGCTGCTGTTGCTGCGACAACGTTGACAACGAGGAGAATGTTGACCATTTGGCTTCTTCTAATGGGCATCAGCTGCTGACCATCCATCCACACAGCTGCTCTGGGCCAATCTTAATTAAAAACGCTCCCCACCCCTCCCCTCCTCATCACTTCCCCCCTTCCAGCTCAACACATTGATGTAGACTGGGCCAAATGAAACGTCATCGTCAAACTCTCGCTTCTTCACTTTTTAGTGGGTCTTTCATCGTCGTCGTCGTCGTCGTCTTCATCTTCGCTGGCTTCAATATGAAAGCAAATGCCATTGAACTGCGCCAACTCTTCACCGAAAAATTATCTAATTAAGAGTGGCTTAAAGTGAATGGACAAATGCATATCTAAAAATTGCAAACTCAGCTTCCTTATAGGACATCGCTCAAAGATTCTTCTATGCCATTAAATACTTATAATTTTAAAAGATTTCATTTTAGCTCTTACTAATTGTTTACTCTATTCAAGCACTCCATTTTCATTTCATTGCTATAGAACTTTTTCTATTGCGCCTTTAAATAATTTGTTACTATTATTCATTTAACATTTTTGTTGCTTTGCTTATAAGTTGATTGTAATAAAGTTAATAAAGAAAATAATTAATAAAGAAAATAGAGTACTGGCTACTGGGGCCTACGACTCGAAAATATTTATGCTTATCATAAATTAAGTTTAGCTTTTTTTTTATATAATTTTCATGATGTTTTCTTTTGATTTATTTTTTTTTAATTTTTGTTTTTTTTTTTTAAATTCATTTTTGTATTTATTACAATTATTAAATTTATCTAATGTTTCTTTATTTTATGTATATTTTATTTTTTTATATTATTCTACTTCTTTTATTCAGCTTATTTGTTTTTATTCTTTTTTTAATTTACTCATTTTCTCTACATTTAAACTTTCTTTCTTGATTCTGAATTGAATTGCCATTAAAAACAATGATTGAAAATATAATTTTTGAATTATTTCGCTACATTTCTGCAATAATTTTTATTTGACAACCATATATTGGAATTTCTCTTGAATATTTGTATTGTAAAGTGTAGAATGATTGAAAATCCACTCAGCACAATTTCTTGCATTCTATGTGAACTTCTAGCTTCTCAGATCTTAAATATGCATACTATATATGCGCTAGTTAATAGCAGAATATATGTACATAGAAAGCAGCAGCTCTCACACTTAGATAGACAGAGGCAGAGGCAGAGACAGAGGCACAGAAAAAGTGTGATATGTAAAGATAGCCGTTGCTGCATAGAATCAAAATCAGCTGGCCAAAAAAACGAAAGCTCTTAGGTCGACAAACCTTTAGCCGATCGGCCACAACAACAGCAGCAACAGCAACGAAACGAATCTAAGATTCTTTTCTAACAGTTTGAAGACTCAATGGGCCAATGGCCAATGGCCGATAGCTCTGATAGCTGATCTATGTATGGTATAGCCCCAGGGGGCAAGGGGGAGTTCCCCAGCCCGCCGCCACACTGTGTTGGCTATTTGTAAATAAACCATTTCACCCGGCGAGAAAGTTTCGATTCGATTTGATTGCCGTATCGTTCGCTGTATCGCCGTATCGCCGTATCGTAGTATTTTCTGTCTGACTCTCGGAAATCGAAAGAAAGGGGGCGAAACAATGGTGAGAAGGTGGCCAAGGGGAGGAAGGGGCGTATGTCCTGCGTATGCAGGAAGTATCCACCAGCTAAACGAGTAATACGAAATGCATTACTTTTTGGAGAGTGCATTAACTATGCTCGATCTATGAGCAATTCGATAATCACTCATACGCACCGGATTCAGCTTTAAGATGCAAAATACTTCGGTGACCGATTCTCGTTGTGTTCGAATCGCATGGCTGACTGGCTGACTGGCTGACTAACTAACTAACTGGCCGACTGGCTTGGCAAGAATTGCATTTTAGTTTACACCTCGCAGTCAAGCACTGTGCATATGTCATATAAGTATCCATATACATATATAGTATGTGTGCTATACAACATTGTATATGCATTTAGTTATTTCTCTGTACAATGCAAGGCAAGTAGATACCCTGCAAATGAAATAATCTTCGCAGTGCATGCTTGTCTTGCAGTACAGGGTATCTGTTAGTCATGCATTGGTGACTAGAGCACTTCTTACTTGTTTTTACCTGTTTTTTTTTTAAAAGACACTTTAGTTTATTGAACTTTTGTGCTGCATACTTTGAGCTCCGTCGCCGTCTCCGTCTCGGTCTCAGTCTCAGCCTCAGCCTCTGTCGCAGCCTCAGCTTCAGCTTTAGCTTCAGCTTTAGCTCAACTCGATTCGGCTCACCTCGCTGACTTCACACGCTCGTGCGTTGGCGTTGGCGTTAACGCTGACGTCGTCGTTGTCGTTGTCGCTGTCGTTGTCGTTGTCGCCGTCGTGTTATCGTTGTCGTTGGGTTAGCTTTGAGCTTCAGCTTCAGCTACAGCTTGAAGCTTCAGCCCCCCATCACCCCCAACCAAGCAGCCAAGCAGCCAAGCCAAGCAGCCAAGTAACAAACCAAGCGAGCGAGCAAGCAAGCAAGCGATCAACCGACCCCACAGCAAAGCCGTTTCCACTATTGCGCATGCCTAGCCTCGTTCGCAGCTCATTTCATAAAAATGGCCTTCAAAACGATAATTCATGCGCTTAAATTGTATCTACACTCTTTACAAAGTTTATTCAACTTGCCAGCGCTGCGCTGAGCTCCGCCAAGCTGCTCCAAGCTGCTCCAAGCTGAGCTGAGCTCAACTGCGCTTCGATGCTAGCCAATCAAGCTCAAGTCCGGAAAGGGCCTCAGCCTCAAAATTTATGGGGGTTGCAATCCGTTGTCTCTCTGTGGAGAAACCTTGCTCCAGGAAGCTTTTACGAGTTGTAGGCGAAATGAGAAAAAAAAAACCGCAAGCAACCGCACAACAATTAACAAAAAAAACGCGTCCCTGGCCTCACTTTATGGCACCGCTCTGAGTCTGGGTCTGGGTCTGGGACTGGGCAGCCCTTTAGGGCCGCCTAAAAATGATTTTAGAAAGCGTCGCCGTCCTCCATTTCTCGTGTATGCATAATCCCAGAGCGCAGCGCAAAGTCGAGATTATTTTACTGCCGTAACTCAGGAAATCATAAATCAAAATACCGCTTGACCTATTTGCAAACAAAAATTATGTTATATAGCACATATAGTATATTTATGACACATACAAACTTATACAATATTTTGGATACCTCTGTAGTTGGATCCTCGGCTTAATTATTTTTGTCATCTTCTTTTTGGGGGGCTCACATATTTTATCAGCTTAGCTATTGCACATCCTGTTTGTCAAATGCTTTGAAGAAGCGAAAAACAATTACAGATTATGCTTTATTACTTTTTTCGTGAATATACGAAAATATATTTATTTATTTAAATCATATTTAATACCTAAACTGACAAAAAAAAATTCAATAGGAAATGTAAGCAAAAGATCGAATTCAAATATTGATAATTTTACTTTATTTATATATAATGAATTTTTACATAATAAATATTTTATAATAATTTTATATATTTATTACAAATAATTTATACAATTTTTAGAACGAAAGTTGATACCTAAATATTGAGTTGCGATGAGATAAAAATGTTTAGTTTGGAAGAAAATAATAATGTAATAAAAACATCTGCAGAAGTTAAATCCTAGTTGTTTTGGTTCTAGTATATTTTGCAATAATAGTATATTAACATACCAAAAATGGTATTTCATATATTATATTTTAATATTTTTTGGTATATTATTTTAAATTCTGTATAGTTTGTTATCCGAAAATTGAATTTAGCAGAAAAATATTATTTATTAATAATTTTATATAATAATATCTATATAATTAATATTTATAAGCAACTTTCGTTTTTTTCGTTGTATTATTGTCTAGTTTTATTTTGAATATTAAGTTTTTTATAATGTATTTTTTATATTTATTATTATGTAAAAGAATGCTGCATCATATAATCTTATTCCACATTAGTAGTTTAAAATAACATCTTTTAATTATTGTGACATATGTCTATTAAGAGTCTTAATAAGAGTACAAATTTTGCCGTATCTCTATATATAAAGGCGACCCTTTGTAAGCTTCGTACATATGAGTGTATTATGAACTTAATAAGTATACTTACGCATTCGAAAATCGAAGACAAAAGGCGATTATTTAATTTAATTTTAATTGGAGAAAGTGCAAAGCCCCTCAATAAAAATCACACACAAACACTCACACACATGCACTCACGCACATTATGTGGTCTCAAAATCAAAAATCAAAAACCAAAACCAAAACCAAAAGACAAAAAAAAAACAGAAACAGAAATCCCAAAATTAAAATGCTTAATCTATCCAAATTACAAACGCATTGGATGACAAATTATGAATGTTGACACAGAGCACAACGATCAGCGCGATCAGCGATCAGCGATGAACGATGAACGAACATCGAACAGCTTCAAACCAAAAGACAAGAAGACAACGACG
The DNA here is from genome assembly GCF_023558535.2 of Drosophila nasuta. NCBI lineage: Eukaryota > Metazoa > Arthropoda > Insecta > Diptera > Drosophilidae > Drosophila > Drosophila nasuta. The sequence continues at coordinate 11,729,011 of NC_083459.1, read as the reverse complement.
ACAAACAACAGCAAACACTTGAACGCATTGGATTCCAACCAGTTTCAAACTGAAAAATGAAAATAAATAAATTTAATGGCCGCAATGCCAACGAAATGCAAATAAAAATCAATACAAAATCCAAAATTCAAAATCCAAAAAAAAAATTTCTACTTATGCAAAGCAGAAATATTGCTCAAAGTGGCTTCGCTGTAGGCGACCCTAAAAGCATGTCACAATATCTGCCCAAAAAAAAAAGCAGATAATAATAAAACAAAAACCAAAAAAAAAAAAAAAAATAAACAAAAAACATTTAAAAAAGTGAGCAGAAGGCGCAGCCGCATTCGAGCACCAGTTACATTAATTTTTTCCAATTTTTTTTTTGTTTGTGGTTGGTTTCTTTGCCTTTTGATAGGCATTTTTATTATGCAAAACATGGAAAATACTGAATTTTAAATCACACAACTATAACTTAATTTCGATTTGCTTAAATACAGTGCTACGCGGACATTGATCTATGTTATGAATGCGACTCTGTTGCCGGCAGACGACGGACGATGGACGATGGACGATGGACGCTCTAGGCCCAATTTTTGGGGGCGTTCGCGTGCGCTTTTTTTTTTTGGTGGTTTGTAAATTATAATGAATCGAATTGGGGATACATTTTGGGTGCGTATTGAACAATATGCGACAATCAAATCAAATGGAATTCATGAGCATTCAATGACTTTGTTTCGTACAACAAACACAAAAGGGCTAAACTCTCTTCGTTTTTTGGTTTCGTATTATTATACCAAACAAAAACTACAACAACTACACAGAGACAGAAACAAAAATATATATAAAAAAAAATAAAAATAAAATAAAAACGATTTTACGTAAGGCCCTTGAACGTGCAGCGCTCGTTAACTTAAAAAGCGGTGAAATTTTTTTTTTCTACTCGGCTTGTCTCTCAGCCGCGTCTGTCCGTCCGTCCATCTGTCCGTCTGTGCGTCCGTCCGTCCGTCCGTCTGACTGTCTGTCCATGTGTGTGCGCTTTTTATTTACCTGTAACGACACCAAAAACTTTGTCAGTCAGTCACTTAGTCACATAATAGCTGGGGCCAAAAGCCAACAGCTGATTGCGATCGCCTATCATCATAATCATTATGATCATCATCATCATCATCGTTGTCGTCGTCATCGTTGAGACCTGGCGCACCGCCGGAACTCTGATCACTCTGAACAATGAGCCCTGCACACTTCGACAGACCCGAAATCCAATACTCGAGAATTACGTTTATGTAAATAGGATGGTCAGTCACTCAGTCAGTCACTCAGTCAGTCACTCAGTCAATCACTCAGTCAGTCAGTCACTCAGTCAGTCAGTGAGGCAGGCAACTCTAATATAATCACATAACCCAAAAGAGTCGCTTACGCAATTTTGCACTTATTTCATTTTCAAGTCGAATCGAATCGCATCGCAACGCAAGGCGAAGTCAACTCAAATTGGCTAGATGATGTGCATATGGCATATATGATATATGTAACATAACATTTACATAAAGTACATACTAAATAGTTTCTTGAACAACTTTGAGCATTTCTTTGTTACACAGTCAAAGCTTAGATCAATTTATTTATTATGTATTCCGTATTCAAATCGCAGTATTGCATATTTTAATTGAATAATACAAGATCAATTAAACTATACTCCAACTGAATTGAGAATATTTATTTAAATGTTCAACATTAACGTCAAATTATATTTAATTTAAATCAAAATGTTTTAAATATGTATTCCTTTTGATTAGTAAATATTCAAGTGCCAACATCGAAGCACAAAATAGTTCAAAAATTATATTTACTGATTATTTCTTTATTTAATTTTTTGCAAGTTATACTTATTTGACAATTATCTAATTTGCATTTGGATTGAATAAAAATTTGAAATATTTATTTGTATTTAATTTAAACTTTTATTTTTGTATAGCATACTTTTGAGATATTCAAAATAGTAAAAGTACAAAGTATCATTAAGGACATACTAATGATTATAAGTATGTGTGCATAATTATGATATACCCGCTACCCGTATGATAGTAAGGTATTATAACTTTGTGCCAACAGCAAAAACATGTAAAAAGCAGAAGCAGTGATATTCGACCCTATAAAGTATTTTATATATACTATTTGGTAAATAGTAATAGACCGATGTGCCAAATATATCTAACGGTATATTATTAATAGTTTGTAAAATGTTAATTTGGTATAATTCGAAGATAATAGTATATATTTATACCAAATATTGTTAACAGTATTATTTTACTATTTTGTGTTATGTCAATTTGGTATATTTTGAATGTGACAGTATACAGATATACCAAATATATCTGATGGTATATTTTTAGTATATTTACATGATAATTTAGTATATTTCCCAATAAATATGATTAATTTTAAACATACAATTGATCAACCAAATACTTTTCAAAAGTGCAGGGTATCTTCTAGGATATATGTATGATTATAACTGATGTGCACTTAATGTAATAACAATTGAAATATTATTCTAGATAGATCATTGATCATGGTATGACAGCATAGATTTGTAATAAATGTGAAACATGAAACATGAACCAATTAAAAACTGACTGCAAATGTTCATTGATATTCACTGAAATGTGTGGATGAATGAGTGAGTGAGTGAGTGAGTGAGTGTCCGTTGAGAAGTTGCTTGTATGTTTACCAGATTCGCTTATCGCCCCGTCAGCTCCATTGTAACGTGCCCGACAACGTGCATAACGTATCCCCTTTTCATTCCCCTCTCAACTCTTCTTCTGCTATGCAAAGTGCCAAGCACGCAGTAAGGCGAGAACCAAAACACTGTGAGTATGTTTTTGAATCCGATTCGAAATTCCGTTTTGCTGTTGCAGTTCTCGTATTCTGTTAAATCCTACAGACCCTCGCTTTCCCACCAAAAAATCAAATCAAATCGGATCACGTGGAACACCTGGAACACTCCTCGCTCTCGACTCCGCACTTCCCCCGCTCAGCTACATCTCCTATTCAGGTGGGGGGGGGGGGAGGAAGCGCAGCTGAAATCAAATTACTCGCTTGCCGATGCGCAGTTTAAATATTTGTCGTGGCCGCGCAAACAAGCCAACTTTTTGACCAACTTTTTGGGCACTCGCACTCGTCGGAGTCGGACTTCGAGTACTCGAAGTCTGTACTGTGCACTCCATATGTGGGCATTCGCACTTGAAATCGCGTCGATGTTGCTGATGATAAGCATCGCATCGCCAGCAAATATGGGCAGGGAAACCAGGCGCCAGAAAACAGAAAACAAACAAAAAAAAAGAGACAATCAAATTAAATAAATAAAATACAAAAATATGAGGCGAGTAAAAACAGTAAATAAACAAAAACTAAATACCGCAACAAGCCCTCCTTTGTCCGCCGCCTGGGCCCTCGAGTGAAATTATAAACATTTGTTTATTTATTGCGTGCTTAATTTTTGATTATTATCGAACGTGTTGCAAATCGGTCGGTCGGGCGACTTTCGTTTCGCATTCGATTCGCATTCGCAATCGCAATCGCATTCCCTGCAGTTATTGATGTTGTTCTTGTTGTTGTCGTTGTTGTGGTTGTTGTTGTGCGTTACTTTTGTTGGTCTCGTGTAAACCACTTAGGACCTGACCAACAAAACCAACAAACCAACGTCTGCACACACAGTTTAGTGATGATTTCAAAACAAAATGATATATTTATATATAAGCACAAAAATGCGAAGCAAAGTGCAAAACTATTCACAAATGTTTATCCAAACAGAGTTAATAAATGCAATAAAAGCTGAAGACAGATAAAATGTTATTCTGAACGCGATACCAATAAAAATGGTAAATATGAAATGGTAAAAGTTATTTTTCAATAACATAAGCCACAAATTTTAAGCATTTTTTTGTTAATACAAATTTAATTTTGTACATTAAGCATTTAAGATAAAAATAACAATGAAATACTTAAATATTTAGGTTTCCATAAGGGCTAATGTTATATGTTTTAATTGCAAGTCGATTTTATTTTGTTTATTTGAATTCTTCATTAAATTTATATGTGTTAAGCGTTAAAATAAAATAAATCTATCTAAAGAAATTAAGAAACTTAAAGCATATATTTCAAATTCAATATTTATTTGATTAAAGATTCTATATTTTTAGATGTTTGAGATCATGAATTATTTACCTGAAACATATTTTCGGCCTTTTAAATATACTTTAAGTAAATGTAGTTTAACATATAATTTCTTAATATCAAATAAATCTACATACTCTAAGCAATGTTGTTAATTTAATATCATTTCAAAGGCTGATAAAAATACAATTAAGATTATTCGTCTGAAATATAATATATTAACACTTTCAAAAAGTAGACAAGTAGATTTTGCTAAAAAATTATAGTTTGTTAAAATAAAATAAGTCTGGGTTTTGAGAACTGTTTGAGATAAAAAAGTATCAAAAGTAATTGGGATTATTTGTCTCAAACGTATTATTTTCCAAAATTCGAAATATCAAAAACCTAGCGTAATAACATTCAAAGAATTAGAATTGCTTATCAAATTAAAATTGGTCAGATCTTTAAACTAAAATAAAAAACATACAAAAGTAATGTTAACGATCAAATGTCAAATGATTATAATCAATTTTGCCTACATATTTTCAAAAAGAGAAGAAAATAAGGCATGTCTGAAAGATTGTTAAGGTTGTATAAATATAATCTAGGCGCAAAATCTTGCACTTGTATTTTTGGTGATCTAGTTTTAAGGAATGCTATTAATAATCCATCAGATTGATATCTGTGCGCATGCAAATGATTAGTTTGAAGCAATTAACGCAAACTATGACTGCGATGGGCTGATAAAAAGAGGCCCAGCCAAAGCCAAGTACATTGTAGGCAAAGACAAAGGCAAACAAATTGATAAATTGATGACGATTGTGGAGAAAGTCTGGGTCTGCCCCTCGAATGTCGCTCTGCGTCGCTTCGCTCTATGGAAGACATCGCCAACTCTGACTCTGACTCTGACTTCGACCAGACTCCAACCAAGCTGCTGCTGCTGCTGATGATGATGATGATCATGATGATGATGGTGATGATGATGATGATGACGACGACGTCGACGTAGCCAGCGACCAGCTGAGAACTGTGAAAAGTTCAATAAACTTGTCAGTTTGCCAAAAAAAAAAAAAGTAAATAAAACCAAAAACTCAAAAGCAAACTTTAGCGGCAAAGCCAACAGCAACAGCAACAGCAACGCGGCGTCGCGTCGCGTCGCAGCAGCAGCAGCAGCAACGGCAACGGCAACACAAGCAACGTGCAACGTTTGTGAAAGCAACCAAAACGCCAAATTATAAGTGCGTTTACGTTTGCATTACGATGACATCGACAACGGCAGCAGCAGCAGCAGCAGCAGCAACGACGCCGTCATCGTCCATCGATGCCGCTGCCGATGCCAGGCAAACGTGGCCGCAGCCGTTTGCTGCTGCTGTTGCTGCCAAAACGCGGATTTCGAGCAGCAACCACAGCGGTGGCAGCCGCGACAGCGAGAGCGAGAGAGAAAGAGAGTGACGTAGAGAGAGCGAGAGAGAGAGATGCGAACGCTAGCATCGGCTCGATTGCTGCTGCTGCTGTTGATGTTGCTGTTGCTGCTGTTGCTATTGCCGCTGCCATCGCGGCCGCAGTCGACGTCTGCGCGGCAGCGTTCGTTGACTTAACGCACTACTAACTCAGTGCCACAGTCACCGACTTTTGAAATGTGTGTTGTAAACACACACACATATACACACACACACACACACACACTAAGACATACAGCTGTTGGTCGCTGGTGTTGTGTCGCTGTGTGTATGTTTCATTTTTCACCATTATTTATGCTAATGATAATATTCACGATGTTGTTGCTTTTGCTTTTGCTTTTGCTTCGGTTTTGCCTCCGTTTTCTTGTATTTTGTTTTATTGCCACAACTTCACACAGAGGCGCAGCAAGAGCTTGAGATACAGATACATTAACAGATTGAGATACAGATACAGGTACAGATACAGATACAGATTCAGAGATACAGAGCCAAAAGCTAGAGTTATGCATTCGATTTGTATCACTTTGTCATTTCGCTCCTACTTATATTAATTACTGAGCAGACAAAACTTTACTTACTTACTTACCTCCGATATTGATTATTTCTTCGAGTGGTTGCTGCTCTTATTATCAGTTCTTGATCCATTCACAATGCCAGCAGCAAATGTGAGAAATTAACGAGCGAGCAACAACAATTGCAGCATGCAAATGCAAATTGTTGCTGCTGTTGCTGTTGCTGTTGCTACTGCATACGGAAGAAGTTCATGGGCCACATAAGCAACAGCAACAGCAACAGGCAGCAGCTGCTGCTGCCAAATTGTTGGTATGGAAGTGAAAGCATCTCCGAAAGTTGTAAAATATGAATGTGCCTCTGCCATCATCATCAGCAACAGCAGCAGCCAACTGACATCAGTTTGTATTGCTGATATGCTTGGCCATATGCGATTTGCTGTTGCGCTATACAACAACAGCAACATCAATAGAATTCTACAAATTTTGCAAAGAGTAATTACTTTTCTTTCTTCTAACAATGTAGAATACTTGGCTTTAGAAATCAATTGAATAACAAATGTAAAGTTTTTAGTTAGAGAACTAAATGCACATTGAAGAACTAAATTTAAAAAATAATTGTTCGTCAACATTTGTTAGTAATCTTTATTTAAGCACAATTTTTTTGTTTATTTGTGAATTTATTTATTTATTTACGTTATCTTAATACTGTTAAATTAACTTTTAAATTAACTTTTTCCTCACCACATAATAACGAGTAAATCCCATTTTAAAAACAATTGGTTATATTAATTTATTCTTATTAAATATAAAAAAATATATATATTAATATCAAATATACAAAAAAATGTATAATAATGTAAATTATAATAATAATAACAATAAAAAAATTAATAATAATAAAATGTGTATAATAAATATAAATATAAATCAAGATATTTCTGGTTTCCAAGCATTCAATTTGCATTTGAAATGATTCAAATGAAACTCATGGAAAATTCCCAAAATCAATTAATACAACATCAATGTGCTATCAACTGAACAAACTTTTCTGAGTTTTGAAACTATTAAAGTGAAACTTAAAATAGAAATGTTTGAAATCTGAAATATGAAAAGTATTTTTATGAATTGAATAGGAAAAAAATAATAACTGCAAAATGATAAGATTGAATTTTTCGAATCGAATGCAATCGTAATAAGTTGCTTATCAAAAGCAAATGAAATAAATTGAACTTGTGCGAGTTGAGTTCAACGCTTCGTGCAACTGGCCAAGAAGGTAGGTCATGCTTTTGCTTTCGCGGAACGGACAAGGAAGAGAAATTGAATGCTTGATTTGGTGCGACTTCCTCTTTTATATTTATTTTAAATGTTATTTCAGCTCTTTCTTTTGGTTTTCTCGCTTCTCGCAGCGCTACGAAATCAAATCAAATAAAATACGCTATTTAAATTGATGGCGACAAATTGTGTGCGTGTGTGTGCAAAGTGATTGACAAATGCAAATGCCACGCCCACCACCTGCGGTACATAGTTGTGGCCCCCAAACACGTGTGTGTGCGAGTGTGTGCGAGTGTTGTGCCTATCGGGTATGCATATCGGTGTTAAAGAAAGCCCTCGCCATAGGCCTTTACAAATTACAAATGAGTCAACAGCTGTGGCTTCGCTTGGCCTGGCCAAGAAGGCAACGGTAAATTTGGCCAAACAACCGTAATACAACAAACAAAACAGACAACGGACATCGTCGGACCAACAAACAACTGACAGACAAACGGACAGACGGACAGACGGACAAATGGACGCGGCTCGACAACTTTTTAATTGCCCTCAAAAGCGACTTGAACAAACCTAAGAAATGACCATTCGACGGTATCGCCATCGCCATCGCCATCATCATCATCATTTGACTTTAAATGCCAGCCCAGAATCGTAGACGGGCCCTCAACAGCAGCAACAGCAGCAGCAGCAGCAGCAACAGCAGCAGCGGCAGCAACACGAGTAACGCCAACAACTACGGCAGCAGCAACAACGACAACTCAAATAGGCCGTAAAATTTCTTTTTGCTGCTGCAGATTCTGCGCGCAGCAACAGCAGCAGCAACAGCAACACCAAACGCTTTACGAGCTGTGAGAGTCGTTTATACCCTAACTCTAGGGCATTTGCATTCAGACATTGAACATGCAACGAGTAAAGCAAATAAGTTTGCTACAGCTTTCATTCATGGCAATAAAAAACTACACAAGTTTATACAAATTTTCAATTTGAATTCATTATTTACATATTTACAATTTAAGCACAACATTTTGTTAAAATTAATAGAAAATAAAATAAATATTGGCTTACTATTATAAGCCACACTTAATCTTGAAACAATCATCATTAAACTATAGTTTAGAGTATTAAATATTCGTGAACAACATGAACAAGAACTTCCATTTTGATTGTACATTTTTTTAGCACATTTCTTGTAAGCATTTAGAAAGTTTCTTCTTTTCTTGAAGGATTCTACGTTTATGCATTTCCTAGCCGCGATTGTGAGCACAAGTTCTGAAAGTAAAAGTGCTAGAATGTAGAATGGAATAGAATGATAATGGGGCAAGACTGTGTGTGAGCAGCAGCAGTAGGAGCAGCAGCAGCAACGGCAGCAGCAACATTTCGTTTTATTACATTTTTTTTTTGTTGTATTCGAATTTGAATACAAGTAGGTGAAATGTCATTGAACTCGCAACCGCAACAGCAGCGGCAGCGGCAACAGCAACAGCGAACGACGATCAACTAGAAGCCAACGACGACGACGACGACGGCAGCGGCAGCGGCAACAACAGCGCAGCAGCAACAGCAGCAGAAACTACAGCGACAGCGACAGCGACTGAATGTAATGTTGTCGCTTATGTTAGCAACAGTTGCAACTGCAACAGACGCGTGCTTGTGCCCATGATTTGGCATACATTTGACAAGTGCTCTTATCAATGTTGCTGCTCACAGCTGAGCATCGCACATCCCAACTAGAAGACGGCACGCTGGCGAATGCCAAGCGAACAGCGTTCCAAGCGTTCGCTCGATCGAATCAACAGCAAATGATAAGAGCAGCAACATGCAACCAGTTCCAACATGTTTGAGACAAAAACGCCGAAAAGCACTCAGACTCAGACTCAGACTCAACATCAGCAGCTGAGCGACTCTCTTGTGAGCTGGCAAAGAGAAGGCGAGAAGAGTTCGCATCAGCGTCGAAACAGCTGATCGCAGTTCTGTGGGTTGCACGCGGCGTATACGCTACACGAATCGCCAAAAAAAAGTGGCACACAGCCACAGAGTCAACGGTAGCGTCTTGTGTTAGATAAGCGGCAAGAGGAAGCTAAAGCTGAAGCTGAAGCTAAAGCCACATCCGCCTCAATGTCAGCGAGCGCCCCTCGTGTCCTACATTTGATATTTGGCACAGCAGCAACAACAGCAACAGCAACAACAACGACAACGGCAGCTAGCAACAGCAATAAAAATGAAGTAAAAGAAAACTTTGGCATATGCAAAAAAAAAACTAATGGAGAGTGCAACAACAACAACAACAACAGCGAGGCAAGTGCAAGGCGGATGTTGCAGCGACTGCAAGTTGCTGCTGCTGCTGCTGCTGCTGCTGCTGTTGTTGTGGTTGGCGTTGTAATCTATGCATGCAAAGTTCATTAACATTTGGTAAGCAGGCGAATGGACGCGAGGGGGCGTCATCAAGCTGTTGCTTTCGGCTACTGACTCCGATGCTCTTGCTCTTGCGTTGCTTGTGTTGCAGTAGTTGTTGCTGCTGCTGCTGGCTGCTGGCTGTTGGCTGCTATTATTGCTGCCTTCACTTTGCATAGAAATTCAAATGTTCTGCTTTCGCCGTGCAACATTTCAACAGCTTTAATAACATGTATAAGCCTATCTCTTTCTAACTCTCTCTCTCTATCTCTATCACGCTGCAGCCAGCCGTCTGTATGTGTCGCTCAGAATCATTTTTAAATTGCAGATATTATAATATCCGTAGGAGTAGAAAGTTGGTAATCAATCAAGTGTAAGATAACTTTCGCTCTGCTTGCAAATTGTTGCAAGTTTTCTAGCAAGTTCGTTGCCTAAGTCTTTCGTATTTGCGCACAAGTCGACAGTGAAAATTCCGGAAATGCGCCAGAATATGGCACACATGCATTTTCACCCCATTATCTGCACACTCCACACTCTTCTCTAAATGCACTTTTCCCGTCTACTGTATATCTACATATATAAGAATTATGAATATTATATATTGATTCTGACATCGCAAACCTAACATTTATACTTGTATAAGAATAAAATAGCTTTATAGCAAAAATGCAACAATCAAGTTTTAACACATTAAATAGCATATGGGTAATTCTCTGAGGGATGTCGCGTGCGACCAGCTTTTCAGTTACAAAAAAAAACATATTCTAAAACAATTTTAAAAATAAGTAAAGGTTATTTTTATAGCTCTAGATTAGCACTTTAATTAGAGCTAAGAATGGTTTTGGAATTTTTTTTCCGTTTTGTTTTCTGTTCTGATAATTGCAAAAATTAACAAATTCGTACGCAAAACCAAAAAATGAACGAATTTATATATTTTATTGTAAAACAGAATAAGTTACTAAAATCATTCTTAGCTCTAAAAATAGTGCTAATCCAAAGCTTTAAGAAAAACCTTCACTTAATTTTAAAATTGTTTTAGTTTATGTTTTTTTTTGTCACTGAAAAGCTGTTCGCACGCGACATTTACCAGAGAATTACCCATATACTATTTCCCAAACATAAATATTTCTTAAATTCTATGTTACTAAATATAAATATTAAATACTTATTAAATATAAATATAAAACTAAAAATTTAATAAAATTGAATTCAACAGCCATAAAATTAATTATATGCTTAATTTATTTGAAAATGTTGCCATGAACATATAAATAATTAAATTTTATGTATTAAATGTTGTGTAAAATTATAATACTTTAAATTTGATCAAATCTGTTAGAAGAAAAGTAACATATAAGTTTATTTCATTGTTTAATTAATTTATAGAATTTTTAAAAGTCAAGTAGCTATTTAAAATACTATAACATGTATTTCCAATTATAAATAATTGGAATAATTGAATAATATATTCAATTTGTATATGCTATATTGTATTAGTAGTACAGTAATATATTTTATTTTTTGGAATCAGTAGTAAAAAAAATATATAATCATAATGGAAACACAATAAAAGGGTAAAAAGTGAAGAATACTCGTAGGTTCAATTATCTGGTGATTAAAAATTTATTAAGATTTTTTACATAGATTTTTTTACATTCAAGAAAGTTCCACATCGACCCAAAAAATTAATGAAATTTATTTTCATTTATTCATATTTATTTTGTAAACAGAAAAATAAAAATTCTTTCATTTTTAATAAAAGCAAAAAAGTGTTATCTTGTTCCTCAAATTATTATTCTTATTTTATTTAAATAACGAATACAATATTTTAATGCAATGCGACTAAGACCTTCACAATATTCTTAAAATATACGTAATTAATATACCAACAAAATACTAAAATCTACTGAAGCCTCTTACAAGAACTCTGAATGCTGAATTATTAATGTAACAGTTAAGTGTGATAAATAAGTCTTTAACTTAATGCAGCAAAAAAAGTTTCTTTTATAATTGCAAGACTAAAAAGAAAAGAAAGGTATAAAAACTAAAACCAGAACAGTATTTATAAGACTTTCATTCTTACAGTCAAAGTTCGATAAATAAATAATAAACTTTCAGCATCAAAAGTTTCTATTGTAATTTAAAAGTTGCAACAAAAAACCAATATTCTATCGCATCAACCTATTGCGGAAATTGTTGAATGCAACTCAAGCGATGGGGTTGAGTGTGGCACACTTATAGTTGTTGTGTTATGTTGTGGCTGTGGCTGTGGCACACTGACTGTCAACATACTTTCGCCAAATGCGTAGAGTGCAACACACAAAACACACAAAAAAAAAGAGTGAATAAAAAGATAAAAATAAATAAATGAATTTCGCCAATTAAACTAAAGAAATTTCTTGGAAAAAGTCTACCTGCCAACCGAGTTAGACGAGCAACGCGACAGGCAGCAACGAGGCAGCAACGAGGCAGCCAAATGTCGCAAGAGCAAAAACGGGCAGCAAAATGGGAAGCAACCCAATGCGGCATCAGAGAAATATGCTCATAAACAAACGGCGAAAAAAATGCAGAAGGCGCACAAAAACAACAAGCAACAACAACAGCGACAGCGACAATCAACAAACACAACAGCAACAACAACAAGACGATTGCAAATCATTGCCGCCAAATGCAGTCAGTCATGGACGACGACAACGAAGTTGCTGCTGCTGCTGCTGCTGCTGCGGTTGTTGCTGTTGCTGTTGCTGTTGCTGCATCCACTACTGACACACTGACTGCGGCGAGTGAGGCAACTGTTGCATGTGTATTTTACTTGCAGCAACTATCGCGCAAATTTGTGACCATGAACGTGAAATAAAGAAGAAAAAAGAAACAAAACAAAACACAAACAAAAACAAAAACAAACAACAACACAGCAAAGTGAAAAATAATTGATTCCGGAAGGAAACTGACTCAACTGGTTTTTCAGTTTGCCAGTTTGAAAAATATTTTGTGCTTTTGTTTTTGTATTGATTTCATTTTAGCCAATTGTGTTGTTACAGTTACGGTTGCTGTTACTGTTGCTGTTGCTGTTGCTGCTGTTGTTTGTTGTTGCACTTTGCATTTTCGGTGTCGTAATAGGGAAAAGCGCGCGCTCGAGTGAAATTCATCTCATATTGTTGTCACACATTTCTGGTCAATAATAAAAAGTTGCTGCTGCAGCTGCCAACAGCAACATCAACAGCCATCAACAATATTATTAGGTTTTTTTTTACTCTTGTGTTTTTCTTTTTATTGAGCAATTGGTTGTTGTTGCCCAGCGATTAAATTTGCCATTGCCGTCGTTGCAACAGCAACAGTTGCTGCTGCCATTGCAAGTGCCTGTTGTTTTTGTTGTTGTTGCTACTCTTGACATTCGCTGTAAGGCTTCCTCTGATATGTTGATGACAGTTTTATGTCAACCAAACGATGAGCTTTATTGTTGTCGCCACGATTATTATTAGATTTGTTGTTGCTGCTGTTGCTTCCATTGGCGATGTTGCTGCTTTAGCTTTGGTTTGTCTTCTTCCAACTAATGACGCTAAAAGGAAGTGGAGAAATCTGAGCCTCCATACTAACAAATAGTTAATAAGTTGCAACTTTTATACATATATGTGTATATCTAATTAACTAACTTTAATATATTCCAAATTCTTTTCTAAAAGTTCTCTACTGTAATCTTTTATACATATAAGTATATATATAATTAACTAACTTTAATATATTTTAAATTCTTTTCTAAGAGTTCTCTACTGTAATCATATTTTGAAAATTGGAAATGTACATAGAAGGAATGTTTTGTTGAAACAATAAACCCATAAGGTAACTTTGTGCCTGTAGGAAGTGTATGTGACAGACAGAAGGAATCTTCGTCGACCCTATAAAGTATATATATTTTTAATCCGAGACGATATATAGCCATGTCCGTCTGTTCGTAGGAAACACTGAACTTTAGAGACTATACGAGATATCCACAATTTAGTTAAGACATCACTTTTTTTGAAGCTAGAGTCGCGAATTTTGGTACATCCAATAATATCTTAAGTATTTATGATTTAAGAGTTATTTAAGAAATACATTTTTATGGTAAAAAAAATCGCTAACTTACATACATACTACGGGTCTTAGCTGCTTTAGCTGACAAACTGATATGTTAACGTCCATATATCAATACAGCGAATATAGTATATTTTTGGTATATCTGTAGAAAATGGTTTTATTGAAAATGTATCTCACAGACGAGCAAACTCAACAATTTTTGTTTCTTATTTGTTAAATAAATAGTTTATTGAGTACCAAGTATGTTAAATAGTTCTAGGCGCCTTATGACACTCAATTGACGGTTAAAAATAATAATAATAAGAAGAAGAAGAAAAAGAGTCATCATTAAGATGGACATCAGCTAAGACCCGCTTCGGTGCTTGTCTCAAATTTGCAATCTTTGGCCGCGAAACTTTCTCAATTGAAAATTGCATTTGAGCGTGGATGGAAGACAACGGCAGCAGCGAGCAGCAGCGATTTCCCTCGAATTTTCCGCAGCTCAGCGAGCCGCTTGACTGAAGCTAAAAGCTGGAGCTGCGGCATGCGGCAAGTGGCATGTTGTTGCTGTTATTGCTGTTGTTGTTGTTGTTGTTGTTGTTGTTGCTGCTGCTGATGTAGCTGGAAGTCGTTGCCGCCAGCCGTTGACCGAAAAAAGTGTGTCAAGTTTTCGACAAAGATCAAGTACATCTCAGATAGTACGTCAAATATGTTTTCTTGCTGTTGTTGTTGTCATGCTGCACTTGCCTCATGATGTTGCTGCTGCTGTTGCTGCTGCATCCGCAGCTCGGGCAATTCCAGTTGCCATGACCAAAATGTTCTCAAAATCCGCAGCATTATTGCTTAGATTTTGGTGCAATTTTCTTGCTGCTTCTTGCATGTTGCACATTGCAGTGAAAGTGCAGCGCCAACAAAACGATCAGCCAACTGGCAACTGGCAACTGGCAAGCAGCAAATGTGTGGCACAAACACACACAAAGCACATAGCACGAACGATCAACCATAATTACAGTCGCATTAGAAATAAATTACAAAGCACTTCCCTTTGCCGCAAATGGTGCCAAACTCAAGTTGAATACGACTCGAGTCGAGTCGAGTCGAGTCGAATAGAAAAGGTCTATACTAAGCATTAATGAATATCCCAATTACACTCTCTCGCCATGCTGATGCATTCAATTAGCCATTCAATTCAAAAGTTGGCCAAACTAAACTTATTTACTAAGAGCATTCAACTTAATACAAAGGTTAATCCCATTTCAAGTTCGATCTTCTCCTAGATTAAACGTAAATATATCAAATATCTACAAGTAAATCGTCTTCTCGTAAGGAAATACACCAAATATCTACAAATAAATCCTATTCTCGTAAAGATCCGTTTCCAAATTCAGCTCTAACTGACTATAATTTCAATTACATTGCAAATAAATAACAAAAAAATAAAGAAATTTTATTATTACCTTCCCTTGCTAAAACGCAAACATCCCATTGATCTCACCAAAAATATTCTTGAATATGTCAGATCACCTTAGTTGTTTGCAAGTACTTTAGACTGTCATTAGATATTCATTCTAAGTGGCTCTTTGCATATCAAAATATGTCTTTAAAAACAAATGTTGAGGACTGTAATAGCGGTATTTTTATTTTGCATATTCCAACAATATTTGATTTATACTATTGCTACTATCAAATTTAAAAATCTTTGTATAAATAAATATAATACTTTGATCTATGTTACATATTTCATTCACATTAATTATATAATTAAAATTATATTCTCTAATTTTATTTGATAAGCATTTCATTAGAAGCATGTGTTATTCAACGTTTTAAATAAGTATTTATCAAATTAAACTTCATGGTTACAAATTTTAATTTATTTATTTTTTAAAAAGTTATTTAACTATATTTATTCTAGTGCTACAACGATACAAGCTAAACAATTTCAAGATATTTATGTTATCCAGCAATTAACTTATTTCAAACCCATTCATTATTAGAATTACAATTAAATGCTATATTTTTATATCTAGTATGTCATAATTTCACTCAATTAAACATTATATATTGATTTTTATTATTATGTAAAATAGTAAACAGTTATTTGATGATTTCGACACACATATTTTATTACATCTTAATTGAGTCACAAACCCCAAAAATGAGTTAATCGCTTGCCGAAGACCCATTGGGAACTTCAACACTAGCGCTAACGCTAACGCCAACGCCAGCTTCAAATCCAAATCCAACTCCATCGCTGACTCCGACATCAACTGTAGTTGAATGAATGCAATGCCAGCTAGAGGTCAATGTACCGTTACGCTTTTGGGGGTCGCTGCGCCAAACTTGTGGGCGTAATGTAACTTGGGGCAATGGGTTCGGTCATCGGTTCGAGTTAGCATATGCTTCAACTTCAAATTCAGCTCCAACTCGAACTCCAGCTCCAGCTCCAGCTTGTACTCGTAGACGTACTTTGGCGACCTACATATTTGGGTATCGTCTACACTGACCTACTGCTCAGAGACTCTAGAGTGATGTTGGCGGGTCTGGGTCAGAGAAAGGGAGAACTCGTTTGTGTTTGTGGTGAGTGTCGAGTGTGTGTGTGTTCACTTTTGCTACAGTCACTTGGACTTGCTGGAGATACCGAGTCTGTCTCTTGCACTGATTGCTCAATCGAACGTACTACAAGAAACCATCATCATCACGATCATCATCATGATCGAAGACACCATTTCAGTAATCAAGCTCAGCACTTCCACACTTCCACACTTCCACACTTCCAACTCCCCCTCGACTGACTCTGACTCTGACTCGCTTGCACCATTGAACGCGGCAATCAATCGACATCGGACTGCGAGTAAAGACAGGTTCAAAGAACTTTGTTGATCGCCCATTCACTGTCGCTACTCGATCGTTGATTAGGCTTTCAAGACGTCACCTGTCGACGTGATTGTGTTCGAACATAATCACACACAATCCCTGCTGGCGGGGGAAAATCTAAAGAGATCTTGAACTCTTCTTTAGTCGCACTTAATTGCACTTGATTATACGATTTACTACATTCGATATGTACCTTTTGTATGTTTATAGACAGCGACGTACAACTGAAAATGCAATGTATAAATAAATTTGATGGAACTCATTGTTGCAGTATAAAATATTGCAAGTGTAGTAGACTAGGCCACCCAACGCAATAAAACCATATTCTACAAATATACCAAATAAAATACTGCAAAAATACTAAAGGCTAGATTTGATATAGCGATATAGTAACACATTTAAAAGATTCCATATAAAATAAAATATAACATAAAACAATATTCTACAAATATACCAAATTAAATACTGCAAAAATACTAAAGGCTAAATTTGATATAGCGATATAGTACCACATTTAAAAGATACCATATAAAATAAAATATAAAATAAAGCAAAATTCTAAAAATATACCAAATTAAATACTGCAAAAATACTAAAGACTAGATTTGATATAGTGATATAGTACCACATTTAAAAGATTCCATATAAAATAAAATATAACATAAAACAATATTCTAAAAATATACCGAATTAATTTACAGCAAAAATACTAAAGACTAGATTTGATATAGCGATATAGTACCACATTTAAAAGATACCATACAGAATAAAATATACAATAAAACAATATTCTTATTATATACCGAATTTATATAGCATAAAAATACTGAAGGCTAAATTTGCTACAAAATATACCAGATTATCGGCCAAATCAACTTAAGCCCAATTGCAGAGATTTTTAAATTTTGTATTTTATAAAAAATAAAATAAATTTTTTTATAAAAAATAAAAATACGGCATACCAAATAAAATCTACAAATTAAGATTTCGGGGTGCTTCTATAGTGAGATCTTAATACTTTTAGAATCATAAAAATTGTTCAAAATATGTTCCTAAACCAGATTGTATTCAGTAATAATTTTTATAGTCTAATTAATGTATTATAGATTGCCACCTCTCTAATTGTATATATGTATGTACATATATTAATGCAAGAAGCTACATTATATAATTTATTATATTATAATGTTATACATTATTAAATTTAAAAATATTTTATAAAAAATTAGAAGCATCGCACAAATATTAAAAATTACTTTCAATTAAATCGTACCAAAAATATGTCTAATAAAAAGTGTCACAAACAATAATCATAAATATTATTTAAATGGCATACCCAAAGCACACACTATCGACAAATGTTGCATGCAACTTTCGAAATCTCCCATACAACATGCATGATACTATTCAGAATCTGATGGTGCCTCCACACACACACACACACACAGATAGCACAACGCCAGGTGGAGCTGTAGCTGGAGCTGGAGCTGATGGGGCATTCGAGTGGCGACTGTGCTATTTTCATATGCGCGCACTGTTGCCGCTGATAACCCAATATCCCAGTTAAATATGAAATCAAAAGCCGTAAAAGACAAGGGAATTTAAATACGCAACGAGCGCTGAAAGAGAGAGCACAAAGCCAATTACTACAACAAATACGAGTAATAGCATAAAACATTTACACTGCAGCTGCGATACACTATGCAACAAATATAGAAGTTGAAAATATAAGTCAAAAATGTATTAGCCAAAAATAAAAAATAAAAAAAACAGGTTAAATTATTAACAAATTAAATTAACTAAAATTTTAAGAGCCCTAAAATAATTCAAATGAAGTCAATAGGAAATTTTTGGTAGTTATCAAAATCAAAGTAAAAGTTATCAAATCAAATCGCATAATGACTTAATTTAAATATGAAAAAATAAATCTATTTAAATGAAAAATAAAAATCTATTTTAATCGAATGAAAATATTTGTCGGATAAGCTCTCAATATAGCCGATATACCCAAATGACGCGAGAGCAGCATTAATCCGTTATGCATAAATCCAGCAACGTGGGCGATTGTCGGATTGTCGAATTGTCGTCGTCGTCGTCGTCGTCGTAGGCACGGCCAATTGCGAGTGCTCAAATACTTTCAATTGTCGCTTTGTCGCCATCTAAAGCATGCGTCTCCAACTCCAACTGCCTTGCTTCCCCTTCGCCCACGCTTCCCCCATTCCCTCCCTCATGACACATACATAGCTGGAAGCAGCTGCAGAGGCCGTGGCCAAATATAAAAGCAACAAGACGCTCGGCCCGGCGTTTCTTTTGCCAAGAGACAATGCCGAGAAGCGTGCTTAACATTCAACACTGGCCAACAGCACGGCTGAGCAGCACACTCAGCCTGCTGTCGCTGTTGCTTCTGCTGCTGCTCATGAACATGGACACGAAACTGACGACGGCGGCGACGCCGACAGCGACAACCAAGAGACGCTTTCAACCGGCAGTTCCGCCCGCGCCTCGCTGGGGAGCCAACATGCAAATGCTGCGACGTCACAACAGTGCGTACTAAAAAATGATGTTCATTGAGTGTGATTCATTCATATCTGTGTTTAGGCGCCGCCTTTGACTACTGGACGGAGGACAGTGACAGCAACATTTGGGAGCACTGCGGCCTCTTCGAGGGTGACATTATGCTGCACCGTGAATTCCTGCGCAACGGGTTGCTCAACGAACGACAGACGTGGCCCGATGCCGCCGTGCCGTTCTACATTGATCCTCAGGATTTCAGTGAGTAGGCAAACATATTTTGATTTCGATTTTCGTACGATTGTGTAAGCAAAACATGGCCAAACAGCGGCCAACCAGACAATGGTCATACTCAAGGGACTGAAGGAGTACCACGAACGCACCTGCATCCGTTTTCGACCCTACGAGCATGGCGACAAGCATTGGCTACTGATCAAGGGCAACTACTCCGGCTGCTGGTCGAGCGTCGGTCGGCGTCAAGGCGGACAGATACTCAATCTCAATACGCCCAAATGTGTGACGCATGGCGTTGTCGTCCATGAGCTGTTGCACGCTTTGGGCTTCTATCATCAGCAGAGCGCCACGGAGCGCGACGAGTACGTGAAGATCAACTGGGAGAACATCTTGGATGGCCATGCGCACAACTTTAACAAATACGCGCGCACACACATCACCAACTTTGGCGTGGAGTACGACTATCAGAGCGTCATGCACTACAGCTCGCGGGCATTCAGCAAGAATGGCAATCCCACCATCGAGCCACTGGTAAGCCCACAAGCGAATCTCTCGAGTCGACTAGAGTTGCTTAAATAAGCCCCTCTAAACCACAAAGTTTTCTTGAGGCACTCATCATATAATTTGTATTATCTAAACCACGAAAGGATTTTTAATTGCATTACATTTGTCAGTTGACCATAAACACATGATATTTGGTAGTTGATTTTTGCCAACTGACAAATATAATTTAAAAGACCTGAAAACCTCTAGTTTTTTACATAATACAAATTCTATGAGTGCCACAAGTCGCTCTTGGGTATTAGAGGGATAACCTTAGAAGCTACAGCTTTAACAATTTAGTAACAATACTTTTGAAAGGATAAAAAAAAGTTGAAAAGTTTAAAAAGAAATCAAATTTTTTAAAGGGAAATTTTGTTTAGGTTTTATACTTTTAAATTTTATATAGACAACAATATTCAAACATCGTAAGTTTGTTAGAGGGAATAACTTTGGAACGAAGTTGCATCTAAATCTAATTTGCATAATTTCGCGGAATTGAGTTACATATAAAATAACTTAGATGTATTCTTTTGCATAACAAATTAGTGTTCTTTAAGAGTTTATATTTTATTTCGATTATAGCACAATGCGATTGCGTATCTGAGGTTATTTACGCTTATCACTACAAAAAAAACAAGAGAATTTTATAAACACAGCAAATAATATCATATAGAATATGTCTTGAGGGAATTTATTCCTCTTGATTAGAGTATATATCAGTTTTCAGTATATAGTAGTCGTAGTATATATATGTGAGTATAATAATAATGCTTAATATATTAATATCTTATTTGGTAACAAGGATCCGTACGCATCGTTGGGCCAGCGACGTGGCCTCTCCGACAAAGACGTCTCCAAGTTGAACGAGATGTATGAGCAGGACTGCAACGGAAGTTACCTCTTGGGTTTCGACACCTTTGGCAACTACCTGAACGACCTGATCGATTACTTTCAAGGCAATCTACAGGATCTGTTCGGCTAGACAACGATTATACTAATGTTTTTTACGTGGAGTACACTTAATAAACAAAACAACACAACACACACTTAAGCTATTGCCTGGACATTAAAGAAGCTGAACTGACTGAGCTCATCCAAAGTCTGGGCAGCCTCGAGACGCGTCACTTGACACGCATGCTGATCGGCCAATGCTTGAAGAGCGCTCTTTAGCTCCTCGTTCCAAATGCACTGGACGCCACGCAGACTGAAGCGCGCCAATAGCAAGAGCATTTGGCAAGCTCGTTGGCGCAACAACTGGTGGCGACTCTGCAGCAGAATTCCCAAACGCAGGCGCGGATTAAACACGATCTTCTCAACGAGCTCGGCATTTTCGGGCAGCTCGCGCAAGACGCAGTTGAACAATGCCAACATGCAGCTAGCCAGACGCACGGCATTGTTGTCTTTAAAATCTGCGGAGTGAATACATTATTACAGTCTCTTATAGCATGTTGTTCTGTCTAATAACTTACCGTGCGTTAGGAAATTGATAAACATATCGTTGACGGCGAGTATGGCAACAGCATCGCAGAATTGATTGAGAAACTGCTGCTGATGATGCACCAAATGGCAAACAAGCTCATACAAACTGCATGCGGTGCTCATCTCCTCGGCACTCAAGTCCGAAACGCTCCGCAGCGTGCGACTCAATGAAACGCCCGTTGCTCCAGGCAGCGATGCCGCAGAATCTGTGAGTTGACGCTGCGACAACAAGAGTTTGCAGGCATACATAAGATTCGGCACCAGCTTGACATCGATGTAAACGCTTTTGATCGCATCTAAAGCCAAGTGCTGTTCATCCAGTACGAAGGGCAGCGACAGTAGCTGAGCAACGGTCTTCAGCACCTTGGGTATGGCCTTTGAGTTGCGCAACGGTGCCACAATAATACTGACTAAATTGTGCTGTTTGAGTGAATCAAATTCACCATCGAGCAGTTCCTGTGTGGATCGATGTAAGAACGCCAGCCACTCATCGTTCTCGATGGGTGGACTCTGTGATTCATCACAACTATCCCAGCCAGGCAGCAAACATGGCGGGGAATTTCTGCAGAAAGTGTTTTTTACATTAAAACAAAACTGTTTGTCACCAACTTTGAATTGTATAACTTACTCGCTGCTGAGTTTCTCCTCGTTGTTGGAATGTTGCGATTGCTTCAGCTGCTGCGAACGCTTCTCTTGTAGCTGCTGCTGTAACTGCGATTGCTGTGTCAGCATTTCGGTTGTGCGACGCTGTGCCTCAAGATCGATGCTCTGACCGAGTCGCAACGAAAAGTTGTCCAAATTTTGGCTGAGTTTACGTTTCTCCAGATCCTTGCTACGCGACTGTTTAATGTTGGGTGCCAGTTTCATCTTTGAATTCATGCTCGTGGCAGAATTTGCGATTGGCGCTTCGATTGGAAAATTGTCGTTCATGTGGTTAAGTATCATATTTGAGTTGCCGCTGACAAAGCAGGTCTGTGAATTGATTACCGGCACGTAGCCACCACCGCATCCGCCAGCAGCGGCAGCAACAACTGCTGCCGCTGGATTCATATTGTGCATATTGGGAATGTTGGGAATGTTGGGCATGTTGGGCATGTTGGGCATGTTGTGTAAATTGGGCATGCTGGGCATGTTGCACATGCTGGGCATTTGTCTGTAGGAAACATTGGCGAATGGCACCACCACACGATGCACATTGTCCTCCATATCCGTCTCCAGTTGCTCCACATCACTTGGCGCAATCGCATTGATGCTGTCCCGAGATGATGTTAGATTTTCATTGGCCGCATCGCTCAAATGCAGCGAAGCCAGCACATTGCCCAGGTCAGCGCCTCTTCGACTGAAATTGAATGTAGAAATCAACTATAAAATGCTGTTAATCAATTGATTGCGGCAGCACACACCTCGATTGCGATCTCTTAATGTCCTTGGCCAGCTGGGGATTGATGAAGGGTGAATATTGTGCTGCCTGCACTTCGGGTATGTAAAGTTTGCCCTCCACAAAGGGATGACACAGCAGCTGTGTCCACGAGGTGCGCATGGTGGGATCCTTTTCGAGCAGACCCTGCAAAAACGACTGGCAATCGCTGCTCAGATGGCTGGGATACTTAACCTCCTCATGCTTGATTAGCTTCACCAAATGCAGTATGGAAGTCGCTGAGAACGGTGGCTGCGATGCCATGCTCTCGTATGCAATGCATCCCAAGGACCACAAGTCCGCCTGATGATCGTACGGCTGCTCGGCCAGCAGCTCCGGTGCCATGTAGAGTGGTGTGCCTTTAATGGAGGTCAACACATGGGTGCCCATGGTCATATTGCGGGCCAATCCAAAGTCACAGAGCTTGGCGTGCATATTCTTATCAAGCAGCACATTTTGTGGCTTCAGATCGCGGTGGAGTATGCGATTGGAGTGCAGATAGTACAGGGCCGACACTAAGTGGCAAACAACACGTCGAGCATGCTCCTCGGGCATAGCGCCGTTATAGGATAGATATCGATGCAGATCCATCACAGCGAACTCGGTGACCACAAATAGATCGGATCTGGACTCGAAGGATTCGACCATTTCGATAACATGTGGATGCTTGAGACGGGCCTGAATATCACATTCTCTGCGCAGATTCTTAAGTTCACGATTGGAACGCCCGCGCTGCATATAAATTGATTCATTAATAATACACCGTTTTTTCTTCTTTTTTTTAGCAACTTACCTTCGATATGACTTTGATAGCCACCACTTTGTCGTCGCAACGCCGCTGCGCTTTATATACACAGCCAAATGAGCCTTGGCCCACCAAGGAACTCACCGCGTATCGGTCCATTGTAAATAAACAAATAAACAAACAAAATCGTAAACTAAACAAACTGCGACTTGGAGTGCATCCAAAATCAGCAGTGTGCCTAAAATTTGGGACTAAAAAATACCAAACAATTGATAACTTGGTGATGTAGATAAAACATATGAGGATAACAAGCAAACAATTTGCACACGTAAATTAAGTTTATTTTTTATAATTTCAGTACAATATTTAACTGCTCTTTAATAAATAAATGCATTTGATACTTACGTACCAGCGACGCGCGCTATCGATAAATTTGCCCATCGATATGCAATCACCTGTCCATAAATAACCTCACAGCTGTTTCCACTAGATGGCAACGAATGAAACAGCTGTTTCAAGTACTTTGTTTACGACTAGGAAAAAAGCTGCATCAACATCAAGGGAGGCTTCGCTAATTAAATCAACCAGTAGTCAATTGAAATAATGATTAAAGTAAGCAACTAAATAGAGTAACGCAAAACGCACAAATATGCGAGAGCCCAATTTATACGTCATCTTATCGCACGCGCTAATTGGTAAGCAGCTTAATTAGAATTGTCGCCGGCCGCTTCCCCAACAACTCAACTTTGAATTCCAGGCTCGGGTTTCTTTTTTCTGTACATGCACCATGTGCGCGTCATCTTTGAGACACGCACCAATATGCGGCATCTCAGTCAGTTGGAGCGCGAGTCAATGCTGCGCCGCGAAGATGCCCTCTATTACACATTCTACAAAAAGCTAGCCGATGGTCCCGACTTTTGGCATGGCTATGAGCAATTAAAAAATGTCACCGATATAGAATACCCGCACAGTGTCAACGTGCTGCAGCGCTTTAATGTGCTGCCCGAGATCGTAACGGCGTAAGTACATAACACACAAATTCAAGGTTGCCGGTAAAAGTGATAAAAAAAAAACAACAACAACAACATCTAAGGGTGTATGACTAATAGGTTTAATTAATTGCACTTATTGCCCTTTGCAGCTATTTCTTTCATGTGGTGCGAGCTGGCTTCAATCCAGGCGTGCAGCCCATGCAATTCTACTTTGAGTTTGTCTGGCTAATGGGCGGCATCACGTTGCTGGTGCTTTATCTCTATGGCACGCTGCTGAGCGAGAACGTCTTTGGCGGCATTTACGGTGTGCTTTCCTATTTGATGTTCCACAGCTTTGCGGCGAAGATCTATGAACGGCCGCTGGCACGGGAGAACTTTGCGTTCCCCTTCATATTCCTACAAATGTTCTATCTTTGCATTTGCATAGGTCGTGTGCTGCATCGACAGAAGCACAGCTCACGCATTGTCATGGTGAGTTTATTTATTTATTCACAATTTATTCCAATTAAATCATACATTGGCATATAATTAGGTGCTGGTGATGTCCTTGTTCACGGCCTGTGCCCTCGTCTCATGGCAATTCTCCAGCTTCATCTTTGCCACACAAATTCTCATTGTGATGACTACATGGAACTTTAGCTCAATGCCCTCGAGTCAGGCGAATGCATTCGCTTTGGACTATTCGCTGTCGCATTTGTTGGGCAATTGCCTCGCCTTTATCGTCTCGCGTGGCAACAGCCAGCTGCTCTTCACCTGGCAAATGAGCGGATCCCTGGGTCTGTTTCTCATCACAGTTGTGCGGAAGGTGCGCAAGCAGCGTGCTGCCAACGATCATCAGCAACAGCAGAGCGATTACCTCTCACTGAAGATCATATTGTTGGCCTTGCTATTTGCGTGCAGCATGCAGGCTAAACTGATGTATCTGCTGAACAAATCGGGTATACTCGATTGGCCGGACAACTTGGAGATGCACTACAGCGATCTGTGGGCCCATTGGATGCTCCAGGCCAAGGTGAATTTTGTCACCAATCTGTCGGCCTGCAATCCGCTTTATGCCCGCATCGCTTGGTCGGAGCTGTGGCAGCTGGTGAAGACGCTGATTGTGAAGCCATATTGCATGTACGGTGTCGTCATGCTGGCCATGTTCTTTCGCAAGTGGCGTAAAAGCAATGTGCCCACATCGGCCAGCCAGGAGCAACGTGAACGTGCTCGCAATTATGTGCTGGAGGATTTCCTTGAAGAGCATCATGTGTCCATGAGCGATATGTCGAACAAACAAACCGAACAACAGCTGCAGAAGTGCTTTGCCATGCTCGAGAGCTGTGATCACGACTATGAGCGCTACAAGCGTGAAAAATCCCAAATGCAAGAGGAACAGCAGCCGGAGCGTGATGATTTCATGCAGGACATCAAACGCTTGAAGGCGCAGATACATCGCAACTTTGACAAGCAGCGCAAGGAGCGCGAACAAGCGAGTGAGCTCAATCAAAAAGACACGCTTGAAACGGAGCAGAAGAGCGCAGATGATGATGCAGCGACAACAACAAAAGCTGAGCAAGCTAGTGAAGCTGAACCAGAACCGGAAACAATGCCTTCCAAAGCAACGAGCAAAGATACCAGCAATGGCAAACGTCGTCCAGCAAGACGCGATTCCTATGTGCCCACAGCGAATGCTCAAATACTCAATTTTCACTATTTGTACAGCTTCATACAGATGATTGTGTTTACCCTGATTGGCCTCACGGTCCGCAAATTGTTCTTCCTTAGCTTTACGCAAGGATGCGTAATAGCCCCGACGATATGCTCGAAGGTGTGGTACCATCGTCAGCGCAATATCTTTTGGTCCGTCTCTCTGGCCGTCATTCTGCTCAGCATGTTTGATCCCGGCATGATGGTAAGCTGTTGTTGTAACACCTATATAAGCCTTTCTTTCTACTTTTGAGTTGTCTAGATCATTTTCTTTAGGGAAGAAGTGAAAAAGGGTTTATTAAGTTTGTCGAAATGCATGTAGTAGCAGAAATTGAGATGTCTCGCTCTCACCTTTATGTCCGTCCATTTGTATGAACTCAGATCTCAGAAATTATAGAAGATATACACCGATATAGATAGGATGCGACCTTGTTTATAAGTTCGTTGCTGCTCCAATGCAACATTTTATATTTATACTCATAATTTCTTATTTACCTTAGGTCTCCTTGGAGCTTAGTGATTAATAATATCTTCAGCTTTTTTAGTGTGTAAAGTATTTCATTATTATTCCCGCCACTTTGTGCTTGCCAGAAATATGCGTAACGTAGAACCAACCCCACAAAGTATGTATATATATTCTTGATCAGTGTCAACAAACGATAGGTTATAGCCTTTTCCGTCCGTCCACAGTTGCTTGAGAATAGCATTTGAGTAGACCGAATAATTGTGAAAGGTCAATTATCTAAACTGGTTTGTAGCTTCTTAAGTTGTTTAAATTTATAAAATGTGTTCCATTAAAATAATGGATTTGTTAAGCTAAAGCAACTTTATTAATCATTTCTTAATATCTCCCAATAGAATATACGTGAAGAGTACTTTCCCACACGATATACGAGTTCCTCAGATGATCTAGAGGGCATGCTTGAGTGGATCAAATTGAACACGGAACGCGATGCTGTATTTGCCGGTCCAGTTGAGATTATCGGCACCGTGCACCTGACCACCAAGCGACCCATTGTTAACCACGCGCATCTCGAGATGCGTCAAATGGCGTAAGTCATGCTGTTATCACTTTTAATCACTTTCATTTATATTTAAACTGTTCGCATTGCTCTCCTTATCTCTCAGTGAGCGCACAGAGCATGTGTATTCGGTGTACAGTCGACAGCAGTCGTCGGATATTTATAATCAGTGTGCGCAATTGAAAATCCAATACTTGATCATATCGCTAGATGAGTGCACCAATGAAGTGCGGTAAGATTTGACACAATCAAAGGCAGGAAACATTGTATTTCAACTAATTCACACTCATTTTCAGAGACGACTGTGACATCTTATCGATGTGGGATGATAAACAGCCAGCGTTTCGCAAGTATCCGCAATTCTGTCACGAACTATTGAATAAGAATGTGCCAAGCTTTTTGAAGGTCTACTCAAATGAGAACTATGGCATTATCAAGATGTTCTCTCAAAGTGTGCAGATCAATTTGAAGCACAACAAAATGCCCGAAATGTCCATGTGAGACAGACAATATGCCCAACTGTACGATTCCGCTGTGTGTTGTACTTGATGGTAACTAAGGGCAAAGTTAAAAACAACAAGAAAAACCAAAAAACACAATGTGACTAGAATATTTTAAAAGTATAATTCAATTGTATTAGTGTTTAGTAGTGAAGACACAAAAGAAACGCCCCACAAACAAAACAAAACAAAAGAAAACAAACAAACACACGCAACACATCCCTGGCGAAACCAAAAACCAAACAACCAACTGAAAGCTGAAATACAATTCCTATATTACCAATCCAAGTATACATATTTGCCTGTGCAGAAGATGTATACATGAATATGTATACTCGCATTTCTCATTTGCATTATTTACTATATATTATATATATGTATACATATGTATTGCATTTAAGGTCACGTTTGTTTCTGATTTCTGATTTTGGAATGCATTCCTTCGTTTCTTTCCCATCCCCAGATTATAATTGTTTATATATCTAGATATGTGTACTATATGTATATGATTCGTGTGTTGGCAGCGCATCAGGCTAAGTTTTAGCTATGTATTCGATTAAATAATTTTGCGAGTGTTCGAAAGAGCGAGCGAGTTGTGAGCGAGCTTCTTCTTCACTTACTATCTTACGCATTAAGTTTAAGCTAAGCTTTTTACATACATACATATATATATATTATATATTTACAACTAAGAAGCCAATACAGACAGACAGAGAGACACAGGAAACACACCCGATATCGATATCGACATGGACATCCAAGCGCGATGTCACTATTATTGAATGTATCTATTGTATGTTTGTATTTGGGTCATGGATAAATTGCATGTTGACTTCCTGCCCCAAGGATAATAGATTATTTAAAAGCTATTGCAATAAAGTTACAAATTCAAACAGCGAAACTTGCAGTTTTATTCTTCATCATCAATTCAATGAAATACTCTCTGTTTCTTTTTGCATTATGTAAACTTTGTTTTATTTCAAATTGTATGTGTGTTTGTTTGTGTGTGTGTGTGTGTGAAGTGTTGTTACTTTATTGTAGTATAACCAATTTTTTATCATTTTCCACAGTTTTAGTTTTTTTTAAATAGTATTTTCAGCGTTGATTTACAAAAAGCATTAGGAGCTTCAATGTATTACTTGGAATCTTAAGTCAAAGCAGCTATGTATATATATGTATATGTAGTATATGTACATACAATGATTACATACTATATGCACAGAATTTCATAATTAAATCATTGCTGACCTCATCTTGTGTTGTGTTTTGAGAAGCGTATTGAGAACGATAAACTCGAAGCAATAACTACTAGAACCTATGCGTAAGTTTTTAAGGCATAAGCGTGTGCAGTATACTAAAGTTAGTTTCTCTCCTAAAAAAAATACTAAATAATAATCGAGAAAAATGTGTGTGTGAAAAAACAGAATACTATAATAGGTAGTAAAGTATTGACATTGATTTTGATAATTTAAAGCATCATTAAACAATCAGGCTAAGTGTCTTAACAATTAGCTACAGTCTTTCTTAATTTACATGTATGTATATAAATTTATTTCGAATTTATTCATATATATAATTATAATATTAGTTTTTGTGCTAGTTTTTTCTTGTTGTTTGCGTTTTTTGATTTTGCATTTATTTATTCAACTGAATGTGTTCCTATTAAGAGTATCATAAAAATGTCAATATTTTTTTAGTTTTTTTTTTTTTGGGTTTGTGGGTTGTGTGGAAGCAGTTATCTCAGATACATTAACTACGCTATATAAATATTATTTGTATTTAATTTATATACATATGTATATATATGTAGGTTTTAAATTGTTTCCTGTAAATTATGTACGTAGCTCCTAAGTCGAAAACTAAAGCACACGGCATTGCCACTTTAAAATGTTTAAAAAACTCTTATGCACTTTTCTTTGTTCTTAACAATCGATTTTTAAATCATAGCACATTTCGTTGATGTAACAACTAATCTCATTTCATATATGTATACTATATAATCTTTATTTTTTATTTTTTATTTTTGGTGCGCGTTACTGTGCAAAATATTTGCATAATTATAAAATTCTTTCACAGTTGTGTTTTCATCTGTTTTTTTTTTTTCTAAATTTTAAGCTAAACGAAACAAGAAAATTATTAACAGCATTTTCAAAACTATTTCATTTGGCTAGAACTATTTAAATAATCGAATTTCAGCAAATCTGTGATGTAATATATGTGAGTTTGATGTTTCAATTCGAATAATATATTATCTTGTTACTTGTAACTAAATTAGTTAGTTGTTCGTACATAATTTGGGATTGTGTCTTTCAATTTGATTTTGCTATTTACGAGTACTCGTATTTATAAATCCTTACAATGTCCATTTCAATTGAATTTGTATCACAGCAATATTTTTGTCATTTTATTATTATTATTAGTTATGTTTATGTTTATATCATGTAAAATACACAATGTGTTTATAAGAGTAATGTCTGTCTGCAACCTGAACAATCTAATATGAGCACAAAATGTTCAACATTTTCTGTAAATAATTCAAGTTGTAGCGAGCTGAGAGACCAAATTAACTGCATTAGTTTAGATTAGTTTAACGATTCATAGTTTTTAAGGTTTCAGTTCTTCATGAAGCTCACTTTTGTTAGTCGGAACTTATTCGTAATGATTTAGAATGCATTTCTCCTTTCTTATTCAGATTTTATTTTTGGTTTTGTTTGTTTATGTTTGTCGTAAAGCAAAGCGAACCCTTAATAGCGTATTGCAGTAAGTACTAATCAATCAATCCTGTGTTCTGGCAACTGAAACCGAACCGAAATCTATTATTTTTGATAAGCTCTACAGACACAAGTGAATGTATACTATATGTGTGTGTTGTATATATGAATTGCGAACTCCGAACCGTAGCACAATCAACAACCTAAATGAATCTGTGAAGTCGAAAGCAACGCCATAGAATTGCATTTTGTACTTTCAAATACGTTTAATGGTGGGACCTGTAAAGAATACCGATACTTTGCGCTTGAATTTCTCCATAGTCGGCTCCTGTTCCTCCTCGTAATCCTCATCGTCATCATCATCATCATCGTACGCTCGTCCGTTGTGGCCAAAGATAACGGTGCGCGTGAACGGCGGCGCGCTCTTAGCTCCGTCAGATTCACTGAAACCGGGATTAAGTATTATATTCGGTATAAGCTCAATGCTGTCCCAACCATCTTGAAGTTCTATGGCCGCCGCATAGAATAAAGCATTGAGAGAGAGAGGACAGTTCGAGTTAGAAATGTGGGAGGGAGAGAGAGAGAGAGAGAGAGTAGAGTAGAGTAGAAAATGAAGAGAAGGAAAGCGAACGGGGAGGGAGAGGGAAAAGAGAGAATGAGATAAACAGAGAGAGAGAAAGAGTAAAACGAGAAAACACTGAATTAGGCATTTGACATTAATTACTTTACCTTTATGCGTTTTGTTTTTATTAGTTTCGTTTTCTTTGTTGTTGTCTCTGTGTATGTGTGTGTGCTCTTAATTACATGTTCATAATTGAGCTAGTGTGAGTGTGTTTGTGTGTGTGCAATTATTCACAGTATTTACTAAAAGTAAACGGCTGTATCCAAGTGGCCAAGTGGCTAAGCGCACTCAGCGAACAGACAAGGCGTATACGTAATGCGAGTGCGTATACGTAATGTGTGTGTTTGGGTGTGTGTGTGTGCGTGTGGTTTACATGTATCCGTGTGTGCGTGTGTGTTTAGTGTTTAGCAATAAGCACATAACTCAAAACAAGACTCGGGTACTCGAGAGTATATTCCGATAGTTGAATGTATTTGTCTTTCATTAAGGTTAAAACATTGAAATTAACGTGCCTTAAGGGAAACACAACAAATGGAATTAGTTCACTACTTATACATGTCTAAAGCTAGTATTTAATATATATATCGAGTTTACATTACATTCAGTTTACAACATCAATAAAGCGTTATCTAAACATTTTTGTTTTTTGGGTATTTCAACATCAACAAGAACACGACACCAAGAAAACAAACACAGGAAAGCATAAATCATATCACTGATCTTATCACAAGCTGCTACTTTCATACACACATATATATTATATATACATATGTATCTATTATCATTTAAAGTACATGGTATATATGTATTTTTTTTTGGTATATTTGTTCCTTTTTTGTTTTTGGCTTTTTTGGTCGCATTTAAAGCTATTAAAGCATATTACAATTTTTTTCCTGTTGAAATCCCATCAAATAAGTGCATCACTTTAGCTGCAGTTAATTTTATTTGTTTATTTATTTTGATTAAGAGTGCTAGCTATCACAGTTGTGCCTAATACTTTGGTCGCTATTGGAAGAAAACATTACTACTCAAGAATAGCCGAAAATATATCTATGGAATGCTCTGATCTACTAATCGAATTCTCTTCAATTTACTACGTGAATTATTTTTTATGTTTATTAATTTCGAATACTATATAAATATATAGAAAAATCCAATAAAAGCAAAAATGTATTCTAAATTATCTAATTAATAAATTTTGAGTTACTTCTAAACACATTTTTATTGAGTTATTTGAATTCTAATATAAAATTGAGTTTATAAATATTACAAATATTTTAAATTCAGCTAACTTTAGTTGTTACTACAATTAGATAAATTTATAAAGTGATTGGCTTCTCTTTTTTGAGATGTAGTTGGTACTATGTACATATGTCATATTTCAAATAGGACGGCGTAGATAGAGAGTTCTTGAGATTGATATTCATTAAAATATCACAAACATTTGGAAGATTCCCTAAGTGTAAAATTGCAAGTATTTAATAAAATGCTAAGCAATGTTTAAACCAATTTGTGAAATTTAAAAGAACAACCATTATTAATATGAAAATTCATATTGCAGCTATTAATAAATGCCATTAAACCATAGCCTAAAATCCTTAAGTGCTAAATATTTTATCGTTTATCGTTTCACGCAAATATTTAAAGTTCAAAATTGTAATTTTTTATTGTATATTTT
This sequence comes from Drosophila nasuta, assembly GCF_023558535.2. NCBI lineage: Eukaryota > Metazoa > Arthropoda > Insecta > Diptera > Drosophilidae > Drosophila > Drosophila nasuta. Next base: position 11,696,172 of record NC_083459.1, on the reverse strand, counting down.
AAAATTGAGTAGGATTATTCAAAACGTTTATAACGACTGGACACATTGATTATTTATTGACTATTTAGCTTTGAAATTGTTATTTTATTTCAATAGTTACTTTTATTTAAATTGCTAAACAATATATTTGTTCAGCTAGTTATTTACAGTATGCAGACATATGTATGTATGTATGCACATATATTTACATATAAAATCACTGGCAAAAGTATTTGTATTTTGCTTTAAATAATTCAAATCGAAGTTCACGCTACTAAATAAAAACTGTCAAATAACAAATAGAAATAAGCATTTATTTTGCATTTGAGTAAAAGCAAAACGTATTATTCTTAAAAAAAAATACAGAAAAATTACTGAAATATACCAAAGGTTGTACTTGGTATTATTCTTGAAGTGTACCGAAATAATATAAAAATTTACCAAAGATTTTATTTGGTATTTGTTTTAAAATATACCGCAAATTTCAAAAATATTCCGAAGGTTATTCTCAGTATTATTCTTGAAATATACCCAAAAAAAAATCCAAAAATTTACCAAGAGTTATACTTGATATAAAAATTATATAGATTTCTTTAATACTTGTAACTTTTGCCAGTGACTTTAAGAAAATGGAAGCTTGTTGAATGTGAGTTATGCCCAAAAAGAAGTTGCGACTGGTTTGCTTGCTGTGTCTATAAAGATAATACATCTGTATCATTACAAACGATGTGCTCGACAGCTAATGATCATTAAGATTACGGCTTAATAATAATTATGTAGTATGTATGCAAAAATTGCAATGCAATTATTTATGTATGCAGAGCACTTATCGATTCGATGTGGATTAATCGAAATGGTAAGGAAGCGTAAAACGAGCGAGAATATTTATACGATGCTACATATGTTATATATAGTATATAATATGTACTACTTAGAGATTAATATGCTGTCACATTTTGTTAATTAATGCAAATCAAATGTGGAACGCAGGACTTAAATTAAATATGTATAGCATAATACAATATAGTATAATAATAGTTTGTGAGACCACCAAACAACAACAACAACAACAACAATAACGACAACAATAGCAACAGCAACAATAACAATAACGACAACAACAACAACAATAAACATTGAGGCGAGCAAACAAAATACAAATCATAATTAAATCAAAATGAAAAAAATTATAATAATAATCCATTCGGTTTTTGTTTTGTTTTTTCCTTTTTGCAAATTTACACAACACTGGCAATGGCAATAAATATTGATTGGCAAGCATGAAACGTTGCAGTTGCAGTTGCATATTGTATTTAATTCATTTTGGCTATCGTTTTGCCACATGAACAACAACAATAACAAAATGTATTCGAATATATATCCAAATCATAATGGAAGTAGTTCAAAAGAGAGAAAGAGATAGAGCGATTGTTTGTCTGTCTGTTTTTTTTTTGCTGTTGTTGGGCAAAATTATGATTTGGATTCGGTTATTGTTATTGACGTTGGCGAATTGGCTGTACCCATTTGCGTTGATTGATAGCACTCCTTAGAGAGCACAATACAGAGTCCGATGGCTAATATCACAAGTGTTCCCAGCACTATGCTGACGGCGACTATCCAAATGCGAGGATCGAAATTATCTAAGTCGGGTTTAATAAGGCGTATGAGATCTGTGTGACGTCGAAGTCGAGGTCGAAGTTGACGTTGACGTAGGCGGCGTAGGTGTCGTATCGTTTATCGTTCACAGGTTCACAGATATATATATGTAGATATATAGACAAGAAAAAGAGAGATGACAAAAACAAAATTACCAGATACAAAAAATATACTTGAACAACTCTCGCTTACATACATACAAAATACATCATCACCATTATCATCATCAGAAGAAGAAGAATAAGAAGAATAATAACGAATGATAACAAAACAATAGTTGAACAACATAAATCATAAATCATAAATCATAAATAGTTATCGATAGTATTTCTATGAGTAATACGATAGTAAGTGCTAATACTCCTACCATACATACATAGCTAAAAAGGACACGCAACGCAGGGACACTTTATTGCTCTCACTTTCGTTCCTTCTCCTCCTCCTCATCCTCTTGCATTCTCTCCCTGCGTTGCGTATAGTTGACACACAAAATGAAAGAGAGCAACTACTAACACATATAGATGTATGTACGATAGTTACGACAGCAAGAAAACTATCGAATGATTAGTAAATATTCATTACCCTATTGCTATCAACTATTTCGGTTCAATTCCTGACAACAAGTAGTACTTCAAGTTAAACATTATGTCAGCTTACCCTCTTCCTTGGTCTCCGGCAATGTTGTCACATTGGTGGTGACCACCTCGCCGCTGCCCAGCTCATTGTTGGCCCATATTCGAAACTCGTAGGTGGTATTCGGTGCCAGGCGATAGACTTCCATTTGACGCTGTTTTTTTTTTTTATTTGTATTCGTTGTGGCCCCGGAAGTGATTAAAAAAGCGGAAATGATGATTCGTCGTTGCTTAAATTGCCATGCCCCCCAAAAAATGAAGAGAAATGAGGTACTCACCACATTGGGTGCTATGTTAATGGGATCCATGCGACTCCATTCATGTTCGTAGCTAACATTTGCCGGCGGCACACGGTACGAGACATTGCGATATTCGGCCGTGAAACTGCGCACAGGATAGCCGCCCGATTGCGTCTTATTGAAGCGCCAAATGAGAAAGCCCAGTATTGTCGAGGCCTTGAAGTACAGCTGTGTCACGGGGCCCGGAGTGGTGCGCACCGTTAGCCTGATGCGCTGAAAAGCCTGATACTCCAGCTCCTCTTCCTCCTCCTCCTCCTTCTCCTTCTCCACCTGCTCCACCTGCTTGACCTGCTCATTGTCATGGCCTTTCTCATCATCATCAGCAATCTTCACGTTTTGCTTGTGCTCTTCCTGCTTATCTTCATTCTCCTGCTGCTGCTGCTGCTGCGGTGAGGTAGTTGCTGCTGTCGCTGGGATTGTTGCTGCCTGCGTCGTCGTCGTCTTCGTCGCCGTCGTTGGTGTCGCCGTTGTTATCGTCCTCGATGTTGCTGCTATTGCTGTGGTCACAGTTGTACTTGTTGTTGTGGCTGTTGTTGTTGTTGTCGTCTGCCTCGTTGTCACTGGCAGCGTCGCAAAACAAACATAAATGCCGCTGTCCGAGGTACTCACATTGCGCAGCACCAGCACTCGACCCGTCTACAAAAGCCAACCAGATAAAAGCCAAATGTCAATGAAGTCAACCAAACATTCAATCATCCAAATGCTTTGATATGAAAGCCAAACTATAGCATTGAAAACTATGAATTATGATCGAAAAAGAAATATCTGCGTAACAGATATTTCAATTCACTTTATTACGTACATAATTTAAATGTAAACATTTTAGAAAACATTATAAAAATTCGAAATTTCATTAATGAAATTTGTTAACAATTACTCTTGGTAATGCATAAACTTGTCCATCGATTAAAGAAAGGTTTTTATGTTTGTGATTGATTAAGCTAAAACGCCTGTCATCCTAATACAAGCCCAAGCACATGGAAGCCCCAGCTAAACTCTGGCCACATCTAGGCACAAGGCTTCAACGGAATGCCAAAATAAAATCCTCGTGCCTTCAGGGACTAATGTCAGAAAAGCCAAAGAAAATTTGTTATTTATAGGCTGGCGTTGCTCAATGTGCTCAGTGCCCAAAGGAAACAAGGCTACGGCCACTAAGTGCCTTTTGTAGGGAACAAAACACGCAGCAGGAGAAGCAGCATTGTCTGCCCCTTAAACTATACCTTGAGTCTTAATCAAGATGTTGAACTTTTAGTTATGGGAAACGCTCAAATTTGCAGCTACTAATTATATTGCTATCGTTTAAGGTAACCAATAAATTTCCTGAATTTGATAATGGCACAGTATGGCGTATACGTGATATGTCGTATGGCAACTTGACGTATACGTAATTGGACATACATATATACTTAATATGATAAATATGCAATTTGAATAATGAATAACGTAATTTAATTTTGCTTAAACATAAGTTTGCGCATACGTGATTGGTTAAATATGTAAGTTCTATATATGTATGTACATACTATATAATTTGCGTAATTTATCGGATACGCAATTCAACGTATACGTAATTTGATTAATGTATACATAAAGCGTAACTTAACGTATAGGTAATCTTGCAGAAGCGAAATTGACGTTAACTCAATGTTACATTACTTATATAACTTGTACGTTAAGTACATTCATTTTAACGTATACGTAATTTTTCTTATACGTATGCGTATTTTATCAAATACGCAATTTGACGTATACGTAATTTGATTTATATTATAATGTTTGTATACGTAATTTTAATCACACATAATTTGGAGCAAATTACGTTCGTAAAATTAATTTGACTTACATCAAAGTTGACATATTTGACGTATGAATTATGTGGCTTGTATAATTTGAATTATATAATATTGTATATAATCTGACTTGTGTTTTATTTAGCAAACATAATCGACTTGTATATGAACGTAATTTGATTAATGTACAATTATACTTTTATTTAATTTGGCGTACGCGAAGTTAAACGTTTGCGTAATTTACCGATTAAATAATTTGTCAAAGTTTCATAGAAATGGTGCTTAAAATTAAAAATGGAATATGTTAACAAGTAAGCTTCTATTGTTCGTTGTTCTCAATATATTGTTTCGAAGTGAACTTACCTGTATAATGGTGTTATTGTTGCCGTGCTCCTTCACCCACATAATATTGCCCTGTGCAATGCAGGGTATGCTGAAATTGCCGCCTTTATCCGTTGCGTATTCGTTGTACTTGATGGTGATACTAAGCACCGTTAGCACTGCAACAGAAAAGTACAACAAATTGTGATTAAAAACGGAAATTATTCAAGAAGTTTGCTAATTAAATCTTGGATTCATAAAGGTGTAAATAAAATGAATTCTAAAACTCATTATCAAGAACTTCAATTTGAATAAATTTTACTTTTTGTTTATGCGAATCTTTTAGCCTCGACATAACAATTTATTGGTCAAGAGTGCAATGCTTTTAATTACAACAACATTTGACTTCTTTTTTATTCTCATGAAAAGCTATTTCGAAAGTTCCTCTTCCAGTAGCTCAATTTATCGATTTGCGGCTACTTTGACTTGCTGTGTGCAACACAGCCAACACCCCAGAGCAATATGATTAATTAAGTTGATACAGGTCACAGAGACACATGTGCTGAAAGGACAGCCGCACAGACAGCGTTAGCTTTGACGCGGTTTAGTCGAGTGGATTATGGCCAATCGAACGCTACGCTTTCTCACTTTCTATTTCCGTGTGCTGGCGATCACCTGCAGCGCCCAGAAACGTGCCACACAAGGACTGCTGAGTGCGTACCTGGCCATGGTGCTGGGCGATATGATGTTGCAAATGTGGCACTATTTGAACCGGGGCTGGCAGCTGAACGACTTCCAGCTACGACGACAACAGCACTACAACGGCTTTGTCAGGATCTTGGATGCGATGAATGTCGCCTATCTGATCACACACATGGTGATGGTGTTGCAGGCTCTGCTCTTTCGCAATCGCGAGCGATTGCTGTTGTCCCAGCTGCCGGATATGAGCAGCAAACGCATCTCGTTGACCACCTTGCGCATCCATTTGATAGTCGACTGCAGTGTGACGACGAGCGCATTACTCATGGGTTTGTTCAATTCGCTTCAGGTCAGCCAAATGATCGCCAACATTCGCTACTTGTTCAGCACTCAAGCGGTGCGTGGACGCTGCCTGCAGGTCGCAATGCTCGTGATGCGGCTCGATGCGCAGCTGCTGCAGCTGCAGGATGAACTGACAGAAGGACGACGTTGCAGCTTGGAGTTGCGTGCAACTTATGCGCACATTGTGCGCCTGAGTCGCCAGATATCGGGCATTTATGGCCTGTCGGTACTGATGTTGAATATGCTGTGCATCGGCGATTTCATTATGGTTTGCTATGCCTACATTGTGCTCTGGGAGATCTCGGACTCGAATCTCACCTGGCTGTTGGTGTGGCAAGGACTTTACGTCCTGCTGCCCACCATGATGAAGATCTGGATACTGTGCGCAGCCTCAGAGCGATGTGCCAAGCATGTAAGTAGCATTTGGAATAGAGTTACAGTCACCTAAACATTTCTATTCTCGCTGCAGTCGGCACAGCTGCAGCATCTACTTAATGCCGCCTATCAGCAGACAAGAATGCGAACTGGCTTAAATATGCGCTCTACGCGAACTCAAACTAACGAGTTCGCTGTGCAGATTATGCAGAATCCCGTGCAGTTCGATATCTGTGGCATCTACTATCTCAATCTGCAGTCTCTGGCCGGGGTACGCCTTTAATAATCCTCTTTTTGTTTCGCCTTTGAAATCATTTTACAAACGTTTGCAGATGTTTCTCTTCATCGTCGAATCGTTGGTCATTTTTTTGCAGTTTATTGCTCTTGACAGACAGTAGACGGTCGATCAAAGGAAGGAAAATATATTGGCAAACCATCTTGTTATTTATAAGTTGTGACATTTGCCCCAAGGTCGTGAAGTGAAAATTATTTACCCAGATTTTTATCGCTGCTCGCAAAATGTGCTTGCGACACGCAACCATTCTTACGATAAATCCATATATAGATTGTGTTGTACGGTTTTTTTATTTTTGTAAGTGATTCAACTTTGAAAAGCGAGTGAAAATGATTAGTATATTGCCAAATTTTATTTGGAAAAAGCCAAGAAAAAGAGGGAAAACATAAGGCTAAAAATATTTGGTTACTTTGTTAAAAACGAATTTAAAAATAATATAGGAAACTCGAAGATAAATGTTAAATATAACATAGAAATATATGTTGTACAAATCATAAATTATCATGAATAAAATACATTTTATTCCAAAATAATTCGAAATTTGCTTGAACTTAGTCTCAATGATTATGACAAATAATTCACTATCAGACTAGAATAAAATTGGTTTAAGAAGAAGTAAGAAATCTACACTCGAGTATGCTCAACTGTGAGATACTCGTTACACAATTTTCAATAAAAGCAAAACTAAATTACTATACCGAAAATATTTTATTTGGTATATCGATTCATTCAAAATAAACTATACAGATTCTCAATAGCCAGTTTCAATAAAAGCAAAACAGTTACCTAAAATATACCAAATTAATATAAAAAAGACACTAAAAATACCAAACGCTGTATTTGCTATATCGATATAGTACTACATTCAAAATATAATATAAAGTACAAAATATGTCAGATTATCAACAAAAGCAACTTAGATTTTTTTTTTTGTCATAAAATACTTTCTTAAATAACTTACATAATCATAAACATGCAAACATTAAATTTCCTTTCATTTTCAAGTTTAGCTGTAAATGTTATTTAATTTGTATGAACTAATGAATTTAGGCGCCACAAAAGCCTTTTACTACTCAACACTTTGGCAACGCAATTAAAAACGTTAAAGGAATTTTCTGCAAATTATTCATAAAACTCATTTCCTGCCAATTTGAGTCTATTTCTGTTTCCTCAGCCTTAAACGCTTTCAACTTGGATAACTTACTATATTGAATAATTTAAATATTAGTGAGAAGCAGGTCATCAGCTTTCGTCTTATTAAAGATTTAAGTAATCAAATAAATATGTCTTGCTTTTATGTGATATGAATGAAAAGCTGTCTTATCGTTTCATAATGCCAACACACGTCACAAAAGTCAAAAGCAATTAACAATATTGCAAAACAACAATTGTTAAATCCAATGCAAGAGCGCAAATATCTCTGAAAAGTCAACATTTATGTCAATGTTTGAATATCCATACACTCGAACGCCTTTTAACTAAAAAGACTTTTGGGTCTTTATGAAGGTACGGATACGGATAGTTTGACAAAAGCACAATCGTCAAAAATAATGCTCATCATTCCGAGTGAATGTCTGCCCTGTGCATGTGTGTGTGTGTGTGTCCCTGAGCACTGAAAGCAATTGAAAGGACTTGCCACCAAAATGTCTGTTCAGTCACAGCTTCAGCTTCAACTACAGCTTGTCTGCCTGCTCTCCTCTACCATATACTATACAAATACACTACTCTATATGCTATATGCCATATGTGCATATGTGTGTGCTCAGGGTTCAGACTCCCCATAAAAGGTACACGGCGCAAATGTGCCAAATAAAATCGCATAAGCGAAATATTTTTCTCCTCTTCTGTTTTTTCGTGTCATATTTGCATAGTGAGTACTTTCGCGTGCTCAAACATGTGAAAGTAAATAGCAGAAAAAAAACAAAACAGCAAATCATTATCAATCGGATTACAGATTGAACAGAACTTTTAGTACCTTTTATGTGTCAGATTTGATACACTTTTCAATATTCATACTGTGACTACATTAAATATATATTTTCTTTTGAAAAACTAAGGATTTAATAATATTTTTTACATTCAGTTGAATCTAAAAGAAATTTTAAATTTGAAAATATTTAAACGGATTTTTGATTTTGTGTTATCTGATTTATTATTAGCTTAAATTGAACTGAATAAAGTTAGTATTAATCAATATATTTATGTGACTATTGCAATAACTTTAACTTTAACTGTGGCAATGAATTAATTTCATAGTTATTAATATATTTGTATATATGAAATCAATAGAGTTTAATCTGTAAGTTATTAACATTATTTTTTATAATCTTTTTAATGTAGCCAAAGGTGGAATAACTGTGGAACCTTTGCTTTCAATACTTTTTAAATAGCTTTAACTTTTTGATTATTTTCAAAATAAATAATAAATTAAATATACATAAAGATTAAGGTATGTTTTTAATGTTTATTATAATTTAAAGAATATAATTTGTGTTTAAATAAATACAAGTATTTACATATCAACAAAGAAATAACAATATATTATATAATATATGTATATATATGTATATAGAAATTATAACAAGTTCTGAATCTAATGAGTAGTAGACCTTATCATTTAGATAATATATACATATATAAATTATAAAATCTTCTGCTAAATATATATACATATTATGAAATCTTTTGAAACTAATATGAACACACAGAGTAGACGCGATTCGGTGTGCAATGTGATTGATGATTCAATGTAGCACATTTTACATCGGTTGAACTTCAGTCCGTCATACTGTCATGTTGCGCGTCAGGCAGTTTGTCAGTTTGTCAGTTTGTCAGGCATTCGCTCGCTTGGTGAGTTGTGCATGCGAACATGTTGATAAAGCTGAGCACAACGGCACAACAAATGAGTTTGCCCTCAACAGTAATAACAACTTTGGAATGTTTGATATGCTCTGGCCAAAATAGAGACGGTCGAGAGAAGAGCATACACTCACACACACTCACACATAGTACACTTGCATTAGTTTGCAAGTGTGCGTGTGTGTAGAGAACTTTTGGGCAAGCTTTTGTTGAAGCTGTGGGAGGCATCGGGCTTAAAGCCAGATAAGGACAGAGCATGCCACGCTGAAATGGCTAAAACCAAAAAGACACACACTCGCACACACATGCACATGCTGATGCTGATGCACACACACACATGCATATTATGTAATGGTTTGCCATGTGCAGCTTGAGAGTATGCAACGTAAACTGAATATCGGCCCGACCCCGTTTGCTGACGTCATTTAATTGATTTCAACGGGTGCCAGTTGCAATACATTTGACTCGCAGTTGAGGCCAGTTTCAGTTTCACATTCTGTTCGAGCCCAAAACGAAAGTCATCGAATGTGTATGTGTGTGTGTGTGAGTGTGTGTGTGGCCCCGTCAAGTGTCCATCAGTTGGCGTTGGCGTTTGGCGTTTAATTAGGTCGCCAATACAGCAGAGTTTGAGTGCGAGCAGCGACTACTTTGACTTTGAGTTCTTTGCCTTGGGCAGCGCGCCAAACTAATTTAATGCACTTATCACTAATCAATCGCCTTAATTATAGCTCGCAATTATCAATGGAGCAATGGAGCTGAGGAAGGCCTGATGGTCTTAGGTAATCGCATTAAAAAACAAATAAGCTACACTTAAGTGTATTATAGTTAAAATATACTAACAAAATAAACCGACAAAATACTAAGCAAGTGAGAAAGCTATATTCGAGTGTGCTCAACTGTGAGATACCCAATTTCAATAAAAGAAATTAATTTACATAGCGAAAATTAATATACCGAAACAATACTAAAACATGGCGATTACCATATTTTGCTATATCGATATAATACTACATTTAAAATATACCAAAGCCGAAAATACTAAAATACACTGAAGGCTATATTTGGTATATCGATAAACTATTATATTAAATATATACCATTGCCGAAAAATGACTAAAATATATATATATATATTTGGCTATATTTGATATATCGATATACCATCACATTCAAAATATACCATATCCAAAATGTACCGAAGGCTTTTTCTGATTTTTGATCTGATTTTCATAATATTAAATAATATTATATGTACCAAAAATCCTTCAGAAGTAGACTCTACAAAAATCTAAAACAATTGTTAAATCAAGTTTGATTTTTTCCAATAAAATTGTCAACAAAGAAAACAAAAAAAAAACCTGCAATTTTGCATTTATATATTGCACGTGCCTTCAGGCATATTATGAAAGAGTAAAAATTATTGCTGTGGAATTCCTTTATCCAATTTAGCAGCAAAACACTTGAATTAAATCGACTTTGTTAACAATCTGCATTAATTGTGAACTTCGATTTTTGTACTAAATAAACGCACCAAGTTTACTCAATACGATTAAGAGTATTAATGATAATCGTAATGAGCTCAGTTTGGAATTACGGCAAGGTTCTAATAAAAGCAATAAAAGCAAACAATATGCTAGCCACTTAATATGAAACTTTTGGCGAAAGTGTAAACAAAAGTTTCGCACATAAATGTCGGGAGAAGCAAAACAAAAAGCAAAAAGCGAAAAGCGAAAAACTCATTTAAATAGTCCGAATTATTCAGAAGAATTCACAGCATGCTTCAAGCAACTCACTCAGAACTCAGCGTTCAACAGGCCCCACAAAGGCTCAGTGTCCATTTGAAATGCTTTACACAAATTTTTTTGGAAGGCAGTCTAAATGAAACTTGATATAAAGGAATCAAAACAGAAACAAAAGCCAGTTTCAAGCAGACGCCAGTTGTAAGCGTAATACAGTCAACTAGTCAAAGTTAGAGATTGCTGTGAAGTGTTGCAGTCAATGGATTTATGTTGAAAAGCAGACTGGTAATGGAGAAATGATTTATTCTATTTATACACTCAACTTGCTATCTACATTCTGCTGCAGCATTTCTTTTAGGAATTTCTTTTTGCTGGGTATTTGACAGCTCTCAATACCTGTTCAAAATGCAGGCAGGAAAACTCTCGTGTGCGCCAGCCATAAAATGAAAACTCAAACTAAACTTTTCTTTGTTTTCTTTTTTATTTTTGTATTTTTGTATTTTTTTTTTTTGTTGGTTCAACTCCTCTCGGACGCGTTCCGATCGATTCGTTATTCTGTGGATTGCTAAGCCAGAGTCCAGTTTCATTTTGGTGGCCACAATGTTGTTTTGCCATTGACAAAGCATTTTTCGTTGCTCCGTGGCTTTACGCTTGGTCACTTTTCAATTGTGTTGTGAGTTGTAAAATAAAACATTCATTTTATATGTGGCAAATAATAAATATTTATGCTTTTGTTATGACACTCGCAAAAACACAATTCAAGCATAAACCAAACACACTTCCATTTAATTATTCACAGATAGTCATAGAAAAAAAAACGACGACAACTGTAAAAATAAACGCTAGATGGCGCTGCTGTGCGGCTTAAATCAAAACAAAAACTAAAGTGTGACATCAAAAGTTTGTTCTGTTGTTAAAATACAACTAAATTTAGTTTCATATGTTTGCAAAATGAAGCTTAATTGCATTGCATATAACTGCAATACTCTAAAGTTAAACGACGCTTTTTTTTATTATCGACTAGTATTTATGACTTCTAAAAAAAGAATTGCTATCAGATAAATTCAATGATATATTTTGAGTGTTATAGCATAAATGAAGATATTCCAAAAAAAGGTGGTGGTATATTTGAGTATAATTTCGATACGTTAATTTGTTATATTTTAAAAATAAAACCGCACTATTTTGCTTTCATTTCAAGGGGTAGCATATATCATTAAGACGATCACATTCGAATGTAGTTTTCTTATCTATTTTTTAACATACATACATATACAAAAAACTCAATCCACCGTAAATAACAATAAACCCAAACAAATATACATATATTTAAGTTGAATATTGTAAACAACTGCATAATATTTAGTGTACAGAATTTGATGTATCTCAAATATTTTTACATTTGCTTATTATTTAAATCCAAAGTTTGAAAGTTGTAGTTATGTTTAACCTTTTAAATGCATACAAATTGTGTAATGTGTAATCTAAAACTCTATTACCAACTTGCCATTGTTGTCTGTAGAGATCTTGGTGATCATGATTAATGTTTTTAGCCTAACTACAGCATAACTGTAAGTCGAATCCACTTGAGCTAAAGCAAACTATTACGAAAACTATTCGACCTAAAGCCATTTACGGCTCTCCGTCAAGGACTCGAGTGCAAAGCGCAAGCAAAGCCAAACTACTCGTACCTGGGCTCAAAAAGTCATACTTAAACAACTTGATGGCAAGTGGAAAAGTGAGTGGCAGGCAGCGACTATGTTGCACAACAACAATGCCCAGCCAAATAGCAACAGGAGCAGTAACAGTAGAAGCAGCAACAGCAACAGCTATTGCAATGGTAATAACAATAAAAAAAAAAACAAAAACAAAAAACAACATCTGTTAAGTGCTGTGCAATTCTCAGCTTGGAACTCTCGAGCGTTGCCCATTCAGTGAAACAGCAAGCACAGCAAAGTCACAACAAAATGCCAGAATTAATTAAAATTCATAATAAGTTGCAGTACAGTGGGAAAATTCTCTCCTCTCCTATCCTCTCCTCTCCGCCAAACAACGAGGTCACGACGACAAGAGCTAATCCTGCACCGCAAGTTGATTGTCAGAAGGCTGTTATTGTGAAACAGTTTCGCAGTTTTCGCTGAGTTGGCGTCTGCGGACAGACGTACGTCGATTCACATTTGGCGCTGCTGTTGACAAAACAAATGCTGTCGGCGAGCGTTAAATACACTGCAGACGTGGCGTATACGCAATATTATGTTTCTACTACTAGTGGTAGTAGTACATACTATAGTAGAGTGTGTGGACTCATTTAATTACACAAATTCAACAAATGCCAATGTCAACAATTTAAGTTTATTGCACACATTAGTTACACTAGCAAAGTATCGTAATGAAAGTTTTGTATGTGAGCGTCAGACTGGGACTTGGGGACAAATGATTTGGGACAGCAACTTTTTATTAAATGACCACATAAATATTAATCAAATTTTAGGACGTGAGCTCGTTACAAGAGTTGTAGCTGCCTTTTTTTTAGATTTGATGGTACATAGCTTGTTTGTTTATTCAACAGAGTTTTCTGAAGAGTTACAAGAAATTTTTAATCTTACACCAAGAAAAGTCAGTTTCTAAAATCGAGTTGTTTCAATAGTTTGCTGAGGAGTTACACGTATCTTTTTGTATCTGATAAGCATCTTTATCTTGGTCAATATGCTTCTTCAAAATTGATTTATTAAAATATTAATAAATAACACCACATTATTAAAACTAAGCACAATAATCTGGCAGTTATAGGAATTAATCCGACAGCTATAAGAAAATGTATTTGGTATTGCAATAAGATAATAATAATAACTTAACAAATGCCAAATTCTCAAAATAAAACTGCAAATATTAAATTTTGCATTTTTTAAATCAATTGAAATTCTTATAAAGTTTTTATTTAGTTGACAGCGCTTTCGTTCATAGATTACCTTAAGATTTTCATGTTCTTGAAGCACTTTTAAGATTGATTTTAGAGATTCATTAAATATAAATATGTTTAATATAATAATAATAATAATAAAATTTAATTTACAATTTTTGTAAATACTCTTTTTCTTCAAAAATCGTATACAAGGTTATTTTTTTTCTGAATTGTATAGCTCTTCTATTTTTCTATTGTACTTTATATAAGGTCACTTGTAAAATATATATTTCTTTGTTTTTTAAAAGTATATTTGCTGTTTTATAATAGAAAAGAAGAAGAAGAAATAACAAACTTTATAACATCACTTCACATACTTTTAATACTATATAAGTTTGATCCGTATCTGTACAACTTTTCTTCATCCCAGCTTTAAACACGTTTACGTGTTATATATGTTATATTTTCTGCTTAATTTAAAAAATATATAAAATTCTGTTTATTTAACATACTTTTAATATTTCAGCACTGTCACATCAATATCAATGAATGTGGACACATGCCAAAAATCCGTTGAAACTCTTTATACAGATTTATAAAACGAATGCAAGTTTATTCGACGCCAAATTGTTCGCAATTTGCATGCAAAAATATGCCACAAAATGGCTTCATCATATCTAATAAAGACAAATATGAAAAGTTTGCTGCACGGTATGCGCAAGTCGAATCGTGTTTTGGGTGGCAGAAGTTTTCGGTTTTGTTTATTTATAAGAAGTTTGTTGTGTTTTATTTTTCTTGGCAAAAATAACAACACACACACACACACACACACAGATACACATATGTCTTTGACTTACGTCCACTCAATGCCATCGTCATGGAAAATCAATGCAAAATCAAAGCGCCCATTTCTATACTCGGATATATGTATATAAATACATGCATATGTGGAAAGTGTGAGTGTGTGTATGTGTGTGTGTTAGAGCAAACAATGCCTGATATTTGACACTTAACCTTTTGCGTTTGACATTGAAATTTTGCTCCAGTGGCTTTCACAAAAATAACTTGGCCAAAATAGTAGCGTCGTCGTCGTCGTTGTGTTCTGGGAGGGTTAAGCTCTAATTGCACTTTGTGTTTTGTTTGTGTTCTGTGTTCTGTGTTTTGTGTTTGTTGCACGCCCCCCTAAAAATAGTGCGCAGCGAGCAGCGAGCAGCGAGCAGTGTGCTGTAAGCGTGAGCGTGTGTGAAAGACATCAACAACAAACTAACATCGTCGACACCCACAGCAGAGTCAAGCCACAAAAGCCATTGACAACTAACTAGACAAATGGCAAGGCGGCAGTATCTGCATTCACTGGCACACACACACACTCACACTTTCCCTGCACATTCATATGCACTCAGTGTGGGAGGGGGGGGCAGGTGGAACGTGTGGCAGCATCACAATTACCCCGTGCTTGCAACCAACAGTTAGTTAACCGCACAATAGCTTCAGCATGCGACAGTTGAGTTCATTCTAATGCCCAATCCTATCTCATCATCAGCCGAGGCGTGACTGCCATCGAAGCGATGCCTCAGTCTCTGTCTCAGACTCTGCCTCAGACTCGTGTCTTGTTATTGTTTTGCCCTGCTCGGCTGCCATTGTGCCACATTGTAGGTATAGGTATTGTTAACCCCGGAGGCAGAGAGAGCAACAATTTATGTGCATGCATAAATCATGGATGGAGCGGCCCTTTTCAATGGCAAGAACATACTAATTAACTATTTGTGTTACCGAACAAACAATTCACAGCTCTCCAGGTGAACGGATGCAAGCAAGGATCTTATCATTGAAACCACATTATCATACTTCTTTCTGTCTTCTTTATGTTAATTTAGTATATTTATACCAGCTTCTAGCTAATATTCTCGACTACTTCATTTATGACTTCTAGTAATTTAATTGCAATCAGATTAAAATTGTACAAATTATTTAAGAACTAATTTTGTAGGGCAAAAAAATAACGACTTTTGCCTCCAGTCTTAGCTACTTTGGTTCTGGTATATTTTGTACTCTATATTTGATATATCGATATAGTAATGTTGGCTATTATATTATATACTATATATATGTATATTACTACATTGATATACCATGTATATAGGTTATATTCAATTTAAGAAAAAATCAATGCGGCATTATACTTAAAATATACAAAACAATATACATATATAAAAAAATTACAAAAATATATATTGTATATATATCGATATACTAAATATAGTCTTCGGTATATTTGTAGTTAGTTGTATATTAATTTGGTATATTTTAAGAAAATACTACATTAGTTTGCTTTTATTGAATTTCAGTTGTTATTATTATGGAATTGAGAAAATATATTCGGGTCAATATATTTTGAAAGATGCACAACTACGAAAATTGATAAATCATCTCGACTATTGCGGAATGCGAAAATGATGCTGAAATTAAATGGTTAATCTCCAAAGGTTTGTTTATTATTCTCTTCTAAAATTAGTGCACAATTCGAATTGGAACTCATTATGTCACGTATTCTGATAGAAATGCTGATTAGAGCAACAACAACAAGATGCACAGATAATTAGAACAATATAAGACAAAGAGATGCACAGCTATTTAATGACTTAATTTAACTTCCGACGTGCATTGCAATAAACTTGATGATTGCACACTAATTAGGTCTGCGTCTGCGGAAAGCTGCAAGACAAACACAAAAACACACCGACAAAACCGAAAAAACCGAGAAAAATACTGGCGAAATTGAATTTGAAGGCACATTCAGAGTGGACGCACAATTTCATTATTCTGTGGCTGGCCAAAGAAGTTTTTAATTAAAAGTAAACGCTTCGGCTATTAGATGACCGCGAACTAAGTTCTAAGCCAAAGAAAACAAAAAGAAAAAAAAACAACTAACACAAACACACACACACACATAGAGAGAAAAAAAATGCAATAAAATGAAAAGAATGCTGCCACGTTTAAGCAGAGAATAGATGAGAAATAAAATAATACAATGCTGCCTCCTCTGCCACGCCTCCTTCTCCTCCTCATGCTTCTCGTTGTGCTCTGACAGCACGCAATTCGTGACTCGTTGCATTTGCTGCGAATCGTGGACCAAGTGCGGACTCTAAAGGACCTGGCTACACAAACGAGTCAAGGATTTATACGCAATTTGCATGCAAATCGAGTTGGTCGGACATTAAAACGTAGTTGGAGCAGAAAAGGGGGCGTCAACTAACGGGAGGCGTGCGCTTAACTTGGCCTAGTCGACTGAGATTTATTATCGAATAACAACAATAACAAAACAGAGCCACAACAACAACAGCTCTGTCAATATTCCTAAATTGATGTTAAATCAACTGCAAGTTAAGTTTTAAATTGCAAAAGCAACTCGAGATAAGGTCTGAATAAATGCATATCAAATGGCACAATAAAAATAAAAATAAAAATAAAAAATAATAAAAACGAAATACCCAAATACCAAATCTAATGAGCACAACATGCACACAAAAGCTATTATTCATTTTCTGGCCAGAGCTGGAATCCGCCAACAAACTTCAAGAAAAATCAATAGGCAACTTCTTGCAACTATTAAATTTGCGAAAAGAAAACTTGATTACTCAGCAGAATATTTTTGGGTAGAAGAATCCAATTTGGCTACTTAAGATGACTATTTGCATATATATGTATGTAGTTAAATCTCCATAAATGTGACTTGGTCAAAACATAAAAACTGTTTGTTATGACGTTACAAGCCATAAAAATATTTATTCATACAGCTTAAAGTGTTAGAATACCAAAAATTCAAAAAATACTTTCAAAGCTTCTTATATTATGAAATTATATATAAATATAATTATTAAATGTTTTCAAAAGTTTATAAACTAAGTAACACCACGTCGTATACGTAATATTTGCAGCTTGTATCGTGATTACCTTAGCCCTAGTGGCACACATAAATATTTGAATAAAAAACTTTGCAGGTTCTTGATTAGAATATAAATTTGGGTGAGCTATATTTTTTTCTGCACTTTAGATTAAATCATAGAAGAATAATATCTCCACATTAAAAACAAGTTAGAAAGCTATCCGCCATCCCTTTTCAAGAAAACCAAAACATTACAGTATGCTTCATAAAATATACCAAATGAATATACGGAAAAATACCGAAATATTCCTGAGGCTTATATAAAAAGAATTTCATTTTATAGAAATTAAAACCATTTCGTTCATTCACATTAAAAAAATTAGGCTTAATCAAATTGACTTCAATAATATTGATGTATATGTCAATTTTACGAAAACATCTAAACTGCATTTATATTTATATAAAACTGACTATTATCAATTCAATCTTCATATTTATATAATACTGTCAATAGCTGCAAATAAAATGCTTCCTATAAATACTAAAGCTTTTTTTCCGAATGCTAATGGACGGTCAAATAATACCACTCATTACTCTAACGATGGGGAAATTAGAATTGATGGGCAACATTTTCAAATAAAAATATTTTTGTTTACTTGTTTTGAATTATTACCGTTCATAAATTATGAACAACAGAAGCCGCAATTGCAATAAACATATGACCCCAAGGATTTGAAAATGGAGGGAAGTTACAGAAATCTCCGGATTCGATTAAGTATTCCATTTGGGTTGCAATTATTGTTTATAGTTATTTTATTCGAAGATTAAAGTTACCCTGATTAAGTGTTTGTTTTTAAAAAGAAATCCAATACTTTTATTTTTTTTTTTAATTTTTGCAAACAAATTTTTGTATTCTTGTGTTTTAATAACGTTTAATTGAAATTTATTTTGTTTTTAAGTGTTTATTTTAAAAAGAAATAAACACTTTCCACTTTATATTTGGTGAGGTAAATAAAAATGCGAATATTGTATTGCTTACATTATTTTTCCTTATTTGATAAGGTTTTTTTCAAATAAATTTTCATTTCAAATTTTTTTAAATTATATTGCTTATATTCTTGGACTTTCAATAAGGATAAATGTTTAATACACGTTTAAAAATATGTTTTGTGCTTTATATAACTTAATTAATGATCAAAATAGAGATAATATTTCAAACAAAATAGAATAAATTTGTTTACGACATTATGTTTATATTCACTGGGCACTTCATTAAATTTGGATAATTTCGGTAATTTGGTGAGGTAAATAAAACTGCTAATATTAAGAGATAAAGTAAGTAAAAGCTTAAAACGCGTTTAAAAATATCGTTCCTTTTCCATTAAAATCGTTTATATTATATGTATTGTTTATATTCTTTGACTTTCTGAACTTAATTAATGATTAAAATGGAGATAATATTTCAAACTAAATTGAATAAATTTGTTTACGACATAATGTTTATGTTCGCTGGGCACTTCATTAAATTTGGATAATTTCGGTAGCTGCCCTCGTGTCCCATGATGAATGAAACTCATTTGCCAGAGGCTTTGCCCGCCTTAGGCTGGCCGCAAATACACATAGTATATTGCAATTAGTAATCAGAAGAAGCAAAAACTGTTGGGACAACGCTCGCTGCATAAAAGTGCTGAGCTGTTGCCGTTGCCGTTGCCTCATGAAAATGGAATGTTATTTACCTTTACCTTTACCTTTGGCTAAGCCGCCTTAGGCTGGACGCAAGTAAGGTGTGCTTGAGTTGTCTTGTGGTGCACCAAAGGGACAAGGAATTGGGTCAGGCGCTGAGCACAACTAATGCTGAGTAATAATTATAAATTTGCAATGGTGGCACAATGTCGACCAACATGGCGTATGAGCAACAATTGTGTACTAAATCAGATTGATCGATTTGAAAACAAGAGAACAGCAAGCAGATTATGTAAATGGCAAATAAATTGAGAATTTATTTGATTGTGGTTTATGTGTTGAGCCTTACCTTGGGTGAAAAATAATAAATTGAACGATGACAGCGTTAGCACGGAGCTGGATGTGGAAGACATGCTTCCATATTACACTTTACATAAGCGTTCTCGCCCGTGCACGAGCCACGTTTTGTTGTTGTTGTTGTTGCCGTCGCGTCGATGCCGGCTGCAAAATCAGCAAAAAGGTAACCAAAAAAAAAAGGAGAAAACGAGAAAAACAATTGAAACAAAAAGGAAAAACAACGCGTAATAACAACAACACAGAAACGGACACAAAACGAACACAACGAACAAATGTAAATCGTGACAAGAACGGAAAAAACGACGCGCCAAAGCCAAAGCCAAAGGCTGCTCTGAGACTTGCTTCAGGGCTTGGCGCGTCGCCTTGCCTCGCTTGTTGTTGTTATTGCTGCTGTGTTGCTGTTGCTGTTGCGATTGCTGTGTTGCTGTTGCTGTTACTGCTACTGTCGCCTGCTTGTGGCTCCTTTTGACGTAACTTCAACGTCGTCACTGAGTGAATTCAACATTCAGCAAAACACCAAAAAAAATACATATATGCTTGCTTCGTATCAATTAAACAACTGTCCATCAAACAATCAAAAAAAAACCAGCAAAAAAAAATATAGAACATTAAGGAAGGAAACAACAACAAGCTTAACTAACAGTATGTGTCGCCTGCTGTGTTACGAATTGTTATGAATTGTTGCTGCTGCTTTTGACGTATTTCACGCTTGTCTCTCGCTCTCTCCTTCAATTTGTTGTTATTATTGTTTTTATTGTTAGTTTGCTAGTCTTTTCGTGGTACTGCTGCGCGGCACCGCCGTCCGTTGCGTTGCGTTCGAGTTACGTTGCTCGACTGAAGACTGAAGCTCTGCCCGATGATTCCGATTGTTTTGTTGGCTGCCGACTGCCGACTGTCGACTGTTCCGACTAACTTGGCTATGACTCGTGTCGCTTCAAGCTTCGGCATGCGAATGCCAATGCGAATATGTGAATATGAGGCTAGAGTCCTCCGCAGTCTCACTCCTTTTACTTTATTTTTTTTTTTTTGGCACTCACGCGCATGCCGCGCTTTACCTACGCACAACATTGGGTGCTCGGCTGCTCGGCTGACTGCTCCAAGGTGGAGCCAAATCGCTTGACAAACAGCTGCTGGCTGCTGCTCCTCCTGCCACTGCTTTTGCTGTTGCTGTTGGCGCCCGCCGGTTAAATTCGCCAAAATCGCGTGTCAGTTGTGAGAGAGAGTTGTGCAACTTCTCGCTACCTTTTCACAATGCGCTTCAATTAAATACTTACTGACACCAATTATTTTGAGACATTAATTTGATCGAAATGTCAGCGGAAAATATTTGTGATAAATATTTGAAAAACTCTTTAAACACATTACAACCAACAT
The DNA here is from genome assembly GCF_023558535.2 of Drosophila nasuta. NCBI lineage: Eukaryota > Metazoa > Arthropoda > Insecta > Diptera > Drosophilidae > Drosophila > Drosophila nasuta. The sequence goes on along the minus strand of NC_083459.1, from coordinate 11,674,984 downwards.
CACATGATTTGAAGCCAAAACATCTTAACTGTTTCCATCACCACAAAATATAACTTAAATGTCTTGCAAATTAACTTATTAAAGTGCATTGTCATAAATCTGGCATTTGTATTAAATTATATGTTAAATTTAAATCCAAAATTAAATGAAATACTCATTTCATATATTGGATCCAAAATTTAATGAAATAATACATTGGATTAATAATTTTACTCATTTATCAACCTTCCATTTCAACACTTTTCTTAAATGTACATTATATAACATAAAAGGTAACATAGATCGTCCGCATAACTAATTGAAGTACAATTAAGATAGCTACAGTCGAGTGTGCCCGACTGTGGGATACCTTTTATCCATTTTAAATGAAAACAAAATAATGCGGGATTACTCTTAAAATATACCGAATTCAAGTACATTAAAAAATATACCAAAGGCTATGCTTGATATATTGATATAGTACTACAATCAAAATATACCATAGAGTAGTAAAATATACCAGATTGTCAGCCAAAGCAACAACAAAGCAACCCGTTTTTTAAATAATTGCTACAATTTTTATCTGTTCGCAACCAAATTTTTTGGAGTCAGAAATATTGTAGTTGTTATTATATGTACCGAAAACGGTAATGCGACTCACAACTCCAACTGCAAAATTCAGCTTTCTATTTTTATCTATTTGAAACAAATTTTATCCTCGTGAAAACATAACAAATTCTGTCAAAAAAAAAATATTCTCTATCTCTTATAGTTAGACAGAATGACTTGGGTACATAAAATCTGCTGTTGATCAAGAATATTTATACTTTATGAAATAGGAGATGCGTTCCTATACCTGTTACACTCTTTTCTTTCATTGAAATAAGTGTTGCATGAACATAGTTTAATGTTAATGAATGATGTAAAATTCAATTCAAAATTGAGTGTAATATTTATTTAATATATTGAGTTTTACACTTTTCAACCTCCCCTTTTAAAACTACTAAAATGTACAAAGATCCCCTGAAAAATCATTACTGATCGAAAACCATAAATCATAATATTTTATAGGCTTTATTTTGCTATAAAATATAACTCGCTAGTTCTCCACATTAAAATACGTAATTGATTCTTGTACATATTCAGTTTCATATATTATATTGTTGTATATGTATTTAATTATGTAAATATTTGCTAGTGTTGTGTGTGTGTGTGTGTTTTGTGTACAAAAATTCTTTTAATTTGCGGCTTTCTCTGCAAACATGATGAATGAATGCATTTCGATATTTGTTCTTTTTTTTTTGTGGATTAAAATGAAATTCATTCAATTTGTTAAACAAAATAAAAAATTGTATATGATAACGATGTGACTGCTGGTTTGCTTGTAAATGCATACAAAAAAAATAATAAATGTTATCTATGTTATGTAATAATTAAATTAGTACAAATAATAATAATACATACATACATACAGTTCATGCATTTTGTTTTGGAAATTGAGCACAAAATGTGTTGGAATTTACATATAGTATAATTGGGTTGCTGCTCATTGTGTTTGCTTTTCACAAACACAACTTTTCTTTTTTTGTTGCACGCCAATGGCAAAATGGCCGCACATTAAATGCATGCAAACATTTTGATGGTCAACACAAACAGGGATTGTGTGCATGTTATTAACTATTAAAATAGTAGGAGCTGTTCGGTAGTTGTATTTCCGAGCACATACAATTAGACTTCAATGGGTTTTGGTAGTTGTGGTGTGTGTGTGCGTTTGTGTTTGTGTTTGTGATGATTGGGATTGTGTTTGTTAATTGCCAATTGCCAATTGCAAATTGCCATTTGGATCGATCATCAGCGTCGTTTGTTAACGCGCTCAATGTACTTGGTTTTGTTGAGCGCTCGATTGCCGGCATTTGGATCCATCATGCGTTTCCAATCGGTTTGTCCAACCACAAAACCAATTGCACGCATCTTTTGCTGCGCACGCTTCTCCTCGATGTCCGCCCAACGAACCTGCAAATGCGATTGCAAATAAATTGAATGACTTATTGCCACATTCGAGATAAAAGCACAGAACTTACGCGTTTCTTGCCATCAGCTCCGCTTTTCGGTGGCTCCCAATCATCCAGCTGCAAGAATTCGGCCATGCTTGCCGTCTTGCGATTCTGTTTCAATCGGTTGGTGCCGTCGAGACGAGCTGTAAATGTTTTCGATAGTAGTCATGTAACAAAAATTGTAAGTCAAATTTTGATTGCACTTACCCAGATTTTCCTCGGTGGTGTCACTTTCCCACTTGCTTTTCAGAAAGCCGCACTATTCAACACAACGCGACCAACACACATGTCGAATAAAATGTAAATAAAAGAATACATTGCAGTAAACAGATTTGACAGAATTAGCGAATTAGGCCGCACAGACACAAACCCAGAAAAGTAAATTGTAAAAGAGAGAGAGGGAGAGTGAGAGAGAGAACACAATGCTCTTAATGGGCAAATAAATACCCATTAGAAGGCTGAGATAGCTATGTGCATAGCTGAGACTTACATCGTTGGCAGCATCGGCACTGTTGCTGTCCTCATCGATGACAACGGCAGCAGGCGCATCCTCGGCAGCGGCACCGGCAGCAGCCTCCTCGCTGTTGGTATTATCATCCTGCAACGAATAAGCCGCAATAAATCAACAAAGGTTCGCTTGACCATCGCATTGCATTTGCCTTTACTTAATATCGACATAGATAAATAATTCAATTCAAATAGTTCAATATAGTAGTTGTAATGTAATGTAATGAATAATTCATAAAAATTGTAATTCGAGTATTGCGATATTTTCGATAATAAATAGATAGAGTTATACAGCAGAGTTGTTTCTCGTATTAAGTATTTCAGTATAGAACACATTAGATCCAGATGTGTATATGCCTATATGTATATAGAATGGACATAATATTTGGCATAGCTATATGTATATATAGGATCGGCACATACATAAAATGTAAGAGAATTTCGGAGAGAAAACACTTACAACTAAAGGACAACAACACGCAATTGTTGTTCTTATCTTTTTTGTGGCTTCGCCAACTAGATGCATACTCGTGCTTATTTAATTATTAATCTTATATATGTATATAATGTAATAGTTATGTAATAGCAAAATCAATCACATCCCGCTTGCTGTAGACTTTGCTTTGCACCGTCATTTGCCAATTCACTGCCAGTCAGCCAGTCAGCCAGCCATCGTGCAACAAGACACAAAAATAACATACACACTCACTGATGGCCGGACATAGACATAAACACAGGCCTGGACGTGGACATAGGCATGAGCATGGACAGCAGGTGGCACAGCTTCAGCCTCAGCCTAAGAGCCTCAGCCATGCATTAGAGCATAGTTACCGTTGCCATGTTCTCAACATCTTCCATTTCAACGACATTCTCCAGCAGCGACGATACATCCAGCTTGATGTAGTGCAACGGCGTCGTGCACCAATTGTCGAGCACCTCGCGTATGTCCTTTTCGCTGCGGCTGTGAATATTGCGACCCAGGCAGGTCTCCACATCGCAGTGCAAATCAATGATGTACGGCTGACAAAGAAACAAAACACACATATGTATATGTATAATACATAGCATAGATAGAGACAATCATAGAATGAAAGAGAGGGAGAGTGACAGAGTGCTTACCACGAAATTTGAGTCTTTGGCATGGCAATAGAATTCATTGAGTGTCCGCAGCGAGTTGTTGTTGCAGTCGACAATTATTAAATCGTATAGGTTATCACTTAGGGTCTTCTTGAACGATTTGATCAAATATTGCATATACGTCTCTTCCATGGCCTCATCGTACTCATACAGTATTTCCTTCTTCGGTATCTACAAACATAACAAACAATAACTTTAAATTCTTTGATATGCCTTCTAAACTTTTAACCTTTTTGCCAGTCTTAGGACACTTCTCCTCGTAGTCATTCTCGATTATGAAATAATCATCAACGCTTAGTATACGCGCACTGGCGCCGCCCATTTCCAGCTCTTTATCCTTAATCAGACGTGCCACATACGATTTACCGCTGCCCGGCGGACCTCTCAGTATAATACAGATGCGCTTGGGACGCGTTAAGCGACCGGGTGGCAGCAGTACCTCATCGATCGAGATGGTATTGCGATTCTCATTGGTGGGCATACTGATCTCCAGTCGACTTGTGTCCACATGTTCGGGTATCTGTTGATTGGCTGCCGCTGTTGAGGGAAACAGCGCTGTGGGCGGCTCACTTAGCATGCGTCGTTGAGGATTTGCTGGGAATGCTTTGCGTGTCGACGGCGGTGGCTGCTGTGACTGCTGTGGCTGCTGCTGTTGCGGCGGCTTGGTGAATTTTGGCGGCGGTGGTGGAGTTTCATCGACCAGATTGCTATGTGATGATCATTAAATGCTTGTTTTCAAATTTGTTGCTTGAATTCAACTCACTCTTCTCCATCGGAAATATCCTCGAGATCATCGGGTTTGTTGCTCTGTCCGGCAACAACGTTTCCAGCCTTGGGCTAAAGAAGACACTGATTACAGATTTGCATTGATAAAATGATAAAATTATTCACTTACCTCAGCATCAATTGACTCATCTTTTTGTTCATTCGGCTGTTGTTGCAGCTGTTGCTGCTGCTGTTGCTGCAACATTCGCTGACGATTCTTATTCTTCTTTTTGTTTTTCTTCTTGTTACTATTCATGTTGACATTCCGATTGAGCGCTCCAGCTCCTACTCCTTGTTGTCCCACCGATGCCGAGGCATGTCCATAGTCAAAGGTATTCACAGGCCTAAAGTCCGGTATCCCAGCGGCAGCTGAGTCGGATGTTGCCACCGGGCCACCAACAGTTCCACCAGCACCTGATCCAGTTGACATTCGAATCCCGGCTGCATCGGCTGATTTGTGACCATAGTCAATCACCTTGGCGGCGGTGTTGCTCACATTCTGATAGTCAAACACTTTCATGGGACGGTAGATGGGCTCGTTGTTGTTGCTGTTGCCGTTGTTTCTATTGTTGTTGTTGTTGTTGTTGTTGAATGATTCCGCGCTGCAACGTTGCGTGACGCAGTGGCGAGTTTTGATTTTCGTATCAATTGTTCATAACATTTTGGGTCGCAATTTGTTTTGTTATTGATTTTTTATGTGTTCGTTTCGATATTGTTGATGTTTTTGCAAAGAATTGGTTTTGGTTTTTTTGTTTTTACAATCGGTTTATGTTTCGTTTTCAATATAAACCAGAAAAAAACACTTAAACTTTTACATTAATTGCTATTTGGTTGGGACAAGCAATTGTATTGTTGGGTACAAGTAAAAGCTATTTAAATAACAGGACATAACAGGGTCTCATTGGGTCTAAAGGCATTCCACAGACTTGTCACTTGGAACAACAAACGTTGCTCAAAAGAGACGCAATCATAAAAGTACCAAGTACAGCGTGCGCAAAGTCAGGCACACTCTGAACAACATTACTTTAAAGAACTTCCTCGACTAACTAGGAACACTATTGCTCTTCAAGTTGATCTCATTTTCTATCCACCAATTAATTAGTATGACTTGATTATATCGTAGCGTAGTAATGAGGATCGGACAGACCGAGAGGGCAAATAAATTTCATTTAGCACTGCTTTTTTCTTCCTCCCTTTAAATTAGCAACAACAAAGATTATTGGCAATAAGGTAATAGCGGACAACATTTGTTCAAGTATTACATAAAAGTAGCATAAAACGGGGTTGTGTTGGGATTTTTTAAGTCTACTAAGTGATGGTAAACTAATACTTATTGTCATAAAAATGTAAATACAATCGGAAGGGTGTGTCCAATTTTAAGATACATTTTCGATGATATTCAATTCGAATTAATATATTAAAAAAACTTAATTATCAATTAAAGTTTAAAACTCAATAATGTTGAGCACTCTTAATAGAATATAGAATTTGTTTTTCAACATGTGCAAACTTTTTCGGCCACATAAATATAAAGTTATAATCTAAAGGTTTTTGGAGCATTCGGCTTGCTTCGAGGAAGCCAAAGCAATAAAGACCCTGAAAGATACAGATTTTTTTATCTTGACTGTGGTTTTAGCTTCCTCATTTTGCAACTCCTCGGATCTTTATTTATGCGGACAAAGATTCCCAAATATATAAACGGATGAGGAGGTGATCGGAACTGTAGTTATAACTATAATTAACTGATATGCTTCAATAATGATTTAATAAGAATACAAGGGAAACTACATGAATAATGAAATTTGAAGAAGCATTAATCAGATTTCATTATTAATTTAAATCACTTTATTCAACTTCGTTTTCAATGTGTTTTTAGTCTAGTTAATATATGCTATTACATTTCAGTTAAAATTGATAACTATAACTTCGATGTCGATATTTTTTTCATTATTTTATGATATTCAAATATAAAGATTAAATAATAAATATCTGTTCAATTCAATTTGTATACCCCCAAAGTGCTTGGGTAAAATGAAAAAGTATAACAACAAAAAGACGTGAATTCAATTTCAATTCAAAGTTGATGTTATCGAAAGAAAATTACTCTACGGAGATTAGCTTTTGGAAAACTTAAAAACTATGCACAAGAGTCGTTATTATTTACATAAATGAATGTCGCAAATAACAAGGAAACTGCTTGCAATCATCGTACAATAAGTAATGCGATTATTTATGTAGATCTACAAAAAAGAGTTCCAAAACTTCCAGAATCAAAACACGAGTTTGGAGTAGTGCCATTTTTTTTTGGTTTTTGGGATTATTGGGTAAGTGAGATGTATGTTTATTTGTTGTGTGCAATATTCTCGAGCTCAATATTGCGATCATCGAGCAGAAAGTAACGGTAATCTAATCATCTCCATTCTCTGTGGCTTAACCCAACCTGGACCGGTGATGCGGTTGCTTATTATGGTTATTGTTCCTGTTGTTTGAGGCTTTTGCCCTGTTGGCATTGCTGCTCAAACACACGGAACAGACACACGAGTTGTTTGTTGAATTCGATGACAAGTTTATTTTCGGGGTTTTTGTGTGTTTGTTCGTAAGAGGACATCGAACAATACCAGTTAATTGTTGTGTATAAGTATTTTAATTTATATGTTCATGTGTTTCATGGTCATGTTCATTTTATTTCGAGTGCATAAAAGTAGAAGAGAAAAAGAGAAAACGGGTATGGAATCGAAATTCCAGCATTAACGACACAATCCAAAAAAAAACATTGCCTACACATTTTTAGACTACAAATATACGAGGACAAACTGGGACACTATCTTTTTGGTTGGTCTGATTTATAAGACTGTTATTTTGGTTAATCTATTCGAATGTCGCGTCACATTCTTCGAATTCAATTTTAATTTCAGTTAAGAAATACACAAATTATAGGAGTACAACCAAAAATAAGTTTTGTGCAATTTGTGCCAGCGATATATTTTTTTAAATCAGAGATTTTTACAATTAAATTTCAATTGTACCGCGATATATCACAGACAGTTTTATCGTTTGTTAACGTTGCGAAAAGGATGTTGTTATATTTTTTAGTCAAATGTTCAAAGATTTGGAAATAAATTAATAAGCTAGTGTCCTAAAATGAAATAATGAAATTTTTTAACGTTCCAAAAAAGACATACATATATGCATATGCACAATGTACGAACTACTCGATCGGAATCAAAGCACATCCAAAATACTTGTATGATCTTTTAAGTATGTTAAATGAATTTCAAATTCTGAACGAATTGTTCGACTTGATGCATGAATATATATATGCAATATGGATGTCAAAACAAACTTTATTCCCTTATTATTGAGATGCAGAACATGCAATTTCTTTGGGGATCTGAACACTTTAGTATATATGTTTCTCGCTCACATAAATAAATGTTCAGTTCAGTGCTCTGATTTCAAGTTGTATAGCTGAGGAATTGAAAGAGTATTTGTATTTGAACATTTGGCTATATATAAATCCAATTCGGGGCTCTTATTTCAAGGACTGAGAATGTATTTCGATTTTAACCATTTCTTAGACAAGCAGACGGATAGAATCTGCGACTTCCTTAAATACACACATTCCTAAATTATTACCCCCAGTCAGATTGTCATAATCGAGTAACTTATTAAGGGGCATAGAGAAAGCAGTTGGATAGACAGAGACGGAGAGAGATACAGATAGCAAGAGAGAGAGAGAGAGAGAGCAAGTGATATATAACTATTTTAACTTGGTTTTTGACACATACCCATTAGTCCATGGCTTGTTGTTGTCACCGCTTCCTCCGTTGTTGGCAAAACTGTTTCGCTGTCCACCGCCACCGCGTGGTCCAAAGCCGGGACCATTGCGACCCATTGGACCATCATCAAAGTTGGGTGCAGGTGGTCCGCCATTGCGTCTGAATGGATTATCATTAAACGAGTTGTTGTTGTTGGGTCCATTGTTGTTGTTATTGTTTGGTCCATTGAAATTGGGTCCTGGGCCAAAGTTGCCATCGTTTGGATTGTTGCGATCAAACGGCATGCCTCCATGCCTGCCAAATGGACCGGGAGCAGGGCCACCAAAATTTGGACCAGGCCCCGGACCATTCGGACCAAAGAAATTGGGTCGAAACGGTCCCGGACCAGGTCCATTGTTGCCGCGGAAATTCGGTCCGAAATTGGGGCCAGGACCCGAAAAGTTCGGATTGTTGTTGCGTCCATTGGGACCAAAGTTGCGTCCAAACGGTCCATTAGGCCCACCCGGACCCCCGGGACCAAATGGTCCGGGTCCAGGTCCGGGTCCGTGTCGATCGAAATTGGGTCCAGAGAAATTGGGTCCGCCGAAATCAATAAAGTTCGGTCCCATCAGCTGTGAGCCATTGGGTCCAAATGGAGGTCCGTTGGGACCAAAGTTGGGGCCACAGTTTTGCCGTTGGTCGGGGCCAAAACCTCCTGGTCCGAAGCCACCGCGATTGCCCGGCCCGTTGTTGCCGCCTGGACCTGGTCCAAAGTTGCCCATATTTCGATCGTTATCATCGTCCTGATGATTCTTCTTGCGTTGCCATTCGGCAAACGACAACTGACGTCCATCGTTATTGCCGTCATTGTTACTATTGTTGTTGTTATTGTTGTTACTATTATTATTGTTGTTGTTCCTACTGCTATTGCTGTTGTTGTTGGGTCCAGGTGCATTATCATCTTGATCGTTGGATTGCTGCTGCTCGCGTTGACGATCCTGCGCGTTGGCCAACGCCTGCGACAAGTTATTCATAAATTCCGGATCCTTGAGGGCATTGCTCACATCATCTGCCATCGTTTCGCTGGCCGTAGGCTGTGCTTCGGACGTCTCCTCGGATTCGGAGACAGTGCGCGATGGTGGCGAGATATTGGGCTTAGCAATCACAACATCAAATAGCGATGGTATTTTCTTGTTGACCTCGCCAGAAGAGTCTGCTGCTGCTGCAGCAGCTACCGCTGCTTTGACAGATGCTGGCGAACCGGCTGCAGTGGAACCATCAGCAACTAAATCTAAGCCTGGTATGCCATCTGATTTCTTGAATATATTCTTCATAGGCGTATCAGCCGTCGAGACGCCATCCTCTTGGTCTACCTGCTGCTGCTCCTCAACAAATTGGGCATCATCATCGTCGTCGTCCAACGATATGATTAAAATATTCTCCTGTTTCGATTGCTTGGCTGCGCTGCTGTTGCTACCACTGTCCGTTCTCCGCTTGCCCAGCAAATTAGCTGTGCTCTTATTAATCTCAGATGGTGGCTGCTGCTGTGGTGCTGAAGATTTTGGTGATTTCGTTGTAGCAACTTGTGGCTGCTGCTCTTTAGCTCCTGTTTGCTCCATACTCTTGCTCAGCATATGTGGTGGCTCCAAGTCCGATGCTGAGTCCAGACCGGCTGGTTCATTTCTATAAAGTCGACTACTAGGCATATGCGCATAACTGCCATCGTCGTCGGGCAAATCGAAATGTGATCTACGCGGCTTCTGTTGCTGTTGTTGTTGCTGTGGCTGTTGCTGCTGTTGTATGCCTTGATGATCTTGATTATTATTGGACTGTTGCGACTGCTGCATTTGGCGTCTGAGTCGCATTTGCTCCCGACGCTCGGCGATGCGACGACGCTGCTTCTCGAATTCCTCCTCGTAGCGACGATACTCGGCACGATCCGGATGATTGGCATTGGCGCGCTTCCAATCTTCGAATTGCTTCTGCCACTGTTGGAACAAGCGATCGAACGTTGCCTCATCCAAATCTGGTGCACGCTGTTGCTGTTGTTGTTGTTGCTGCTGCGGTTGATTGAAAGAGTTATTCAGATTGGGACCGCGATTGGAACCGTTGTCACTGTTGTTGTTGTTATGTCCAAAATTGCCACCGCCTTGATGCTGACGATCAAACCGTCCGTGATTGTTGTTGTTGTTGCCACCGCGACGATTTCCAGAGCCACCAAAACCATCAGACGATCCTTGGCCACCAAAGTTGCCGCCATCATTATCAGCATTATAGTTGCCCTGCGGTGCTGAGCTAAACGGATTATTTGGATTGCGACTATTGTTGTTATTGTTATTGCTGTTGTTATTGCCGCTGTTATTGCCGCCTGAATTGTTCTGCCAGTTGCGTCGATTGCCAAATTGATTTGACTTATTTCCACCATTGTTATTATTATTGTTATTATTGCTGTTGTTGTGTTGTCCCTGGTCATTGGATTGCCAGCGATTATTACGTTGCTGTCCTTGCTGTTCGTTGGACGTCGGTCCATCCCAGCGCGAACGGTGATCGCTCTCATCGTTTTTGCTATTGTTGTTGCCACCCTTGTTGGAAGCTGCACCCTTTCCCATCCAAGAGGCATCTGCTGAATTTGTTGGCGGCGGCGGATGTTGCATAAACGATGGTGGTGGCTGCTGCAAATTGGGAAATGCATTCACATCGTTCGCATTGTAGTTAACTGGCGGCATTTGATTGTAGCGACCCGGCGGCGGTTGTTGTTGCCACGGCGGACGTTGCTGCTGTTGTTGTGGCTGCTGTGGTTGTGATGGAGCTGTTTGTTGTTGTTGTTGGTAGCCTTGGGGAGGCGGTGGCGGCGGCTGATTATACATCTGCGGTTGCGCACTAATTTTGCCCGACAACTGGGCCTGGGTTGGTTGAGGTGGGCCCGCAACTGCTGTCGGCGGCGGCGGCTGTGACTGAGCTTGGGGAAAATATGACTGCACTGCAGCAACTTGTGGATAAACAGGTCCAATTGCTGGTGCAGCTGCCACTGGTGCTGCAGCTGGAGTTGCTGGCGTGGCGGCTGTTGCTCCTGCGCCAGCAGCGGCCATTTCGCGAGTGTACTAAATACAATAATAAAATATGTAGTAATAATAATAATGTATGTATATGCTAGCTGAACTTACTTGTTCACCATATTGAGCATGCCATTTGGCGTATTCCTGCTGATAAGTTTGCCACTGCTGCCAATGTTGTTGCATGGCGTATTGCTGCTCCGGCGTCATGGCCGCATATTGTGCCGCCGTGTATTGATTATAAGGATTAGCTGCGCCTGCTGTTGCCGTTGCGGTAGCCGCGTAACTCGCGGCGGCAGCAGCAGCAGCGGCTGCATCCGGAATCGCTGTGGCAGAGGTTGCATTATCGGATGGTGGCGGCGGAGGCGGTGCATCAGGCAGTGGGGGTGGCAACGAGGGTTGTGGTGGCGCAACTGCAGTTGCAACTGGCCACTGACTCCACATTGCCGATATTTTTTCTCTTCGCCAATTTGCTAAACTCACTAATGCGTTACAACAAAGGACGACTTGCTATCAATTGCAGTTATGTGTAACTATTGCAAGGCGATGTACTTACATTTTATATCACTTTTGGCGCGTCCTTTATATAATAAGTTCTACGAATGTTTTGATATTGACAATAAAACCAAAGCCGAGCAAAAAAATAATAAGCGTACGCACTTATATCGCCATTTTTGGCGTGAAAAATAGAGATGAACAATTGCAGAATGTTGATAAACTATCGATTACACGAAATTTTTATCTGCGAATCGTACGTTACTAGAACTACATATTCGTACGTTACGAAATATACCACACTTTAAATAGTATATTTAATACTTGAAGAGGTCGGCAGATCAATTAAGTTAATAATTAAATTATCGTTCGTTTTTGAATATCTTGAAAAACTATTTATAACGTTAGACATTTGTAAGCAAGACTTTAGACGCACCTTCAGAGAAATAATATGTATTCAAGTGTATAACGAGCTGAGGTTCTAGAAAATTGCTCATAACTTATGTAAATTGCTATTAAAATCGAATTAGCTATAGGTAACTGGTAAAATTATTAATGAGCTCATCACAAATAAATTGAATGCTAACGAATCATTTTGTGTATTTAATTAATACTATTTTTTGGGTTTGTATTCCTCAAATCGATATATTAACTATCGAAGAGTGCATTTCGATAACTGTTGCGGGCAACACGTGCAAAACTATAAGGTTTTTGTTTTCATTCGTTGATGTGTATATTAAATAAACATAATGAGTACGAATAATTCGAAAATCAAGTATATTGTGGCAGATACAACTGCGTTCATCAATGCTGTACCTCTTAACGTAAGTGCCTCGCAGCAGAATTGAATTATCCAATAATATGTGCTTCTTCTAGGAATACGCCGAAAATGTTCTCACCGTTCCCGATGTGGTTGCTGAGGTGCGTAATAAGCGACAGATTCGCCGCCTCTGCGTGCTTCCCTTTGATCTCCAGGTGCGTGAGCCTCGTGCAGAGAGCATCAAACATTGCGTGGAGTTTGCCAAGAAGACGGGCGACTATGCAAGCTTGTCAGGCATTGATTTGAAAGTAATTGCCCTCACATACGAATTGGAGACGGATCTACTGGGCACTGAACATCTACGCAAGGAGCCCGTGGTGTCACAGGTGATTGCCTCAAAGGACAAGCCCGAGGAGATGCAAGATGCGAACAACAAACGCTTGGTTGGCTGGTATATGCCTGAGGGCAACGAGGATGACGATGACGAGGAAGAGGATGAAGACGATGAAGAGGAGGAGGAAGAGGCAGAGTCTGAGTCACAGACAGATGCCGTTAAGGAAGCTATTGAGTCGCAGTTGAAGGGCGAACAGGTGGCCGACAAACCAACAACAGTAGCTGCGGCCACTGAAGAGGAGGATGAGGAGGAAGAGGATCTCACACAAGAGGAGCTCGACAAGCTCTTTGAGAAACTGAAATGTGCTCCATCGGCAGATGAGGAGCTGGCCAATGCTGACATCTTAGTGGCACAGCCCACAAACGAAGACGATGACGATGATAATGATGATGCTGCCTTAGAGGATGACGAACAGAACAATAGCAATTTAAAGCCCCAAGAAGATGAAGAAGTGGGCGACGATGGCTGGATCACACACTCGAACATCAAGAAGGCCAAAAAGGCGCTCGAGGGAAAGGTGGAAACAGACATCATTCCGCCGGTGGCTTGCATGACCACCGATTATGCTCTGCAGAATGTGCTCAAGCAACTGAATCTGCAGCTGGCCGCGCTCAATGGCCGCATCATCAAACAGTTGCGCACATATATTTTGCGCTGCTATGCTTGCTTCAAGACCACCAGCATTATGACAAAAGTCTTCTGTCCTAACTGTGGCAACAAGACGCTAAAGCGTGTCGCCGTCAGTCTGGATGAGAATGGCAAACAAGTGATACACATTAATACACGACGTCCGCTGACAAACAAATACAAGAATCAGAGTTTGCCACGCTTCCAGGGTGGCAAGCATTCGCGCAATCCCATTCTGTCCGAAGATCAGCCAATGCCACGACAGATGCCATCGCGTGTGGCCAAAACGAAGACAAATGCCCTCGATGATGATTACATTGCCGGCTTCTCGCCGTTTGTGATGCGAGACGTGGACTCCAAATCGGCGATGCTGCGCTCCAAGGGCAATCTCAAGGAGTGGGCACGTAACAATAACTTCGAGGAGGATCGCAGACGCAAGAACTACAATCGTTTGTATAAATAAGTCAAGTAAATCTATTATAAATTCCTTCTTTTTTTTGTAATATAACGTTATACACTTGAATGTGTACAATATAATCAAACAGTTTAAAAACACATTTTGTAGAACTTTTACCTTTTTTATTAACAAACAAAAATCACTATATACACGCCCTGCTTAAAATGAACCTTAAATTTGGAAGACAAACGTTTTAAATCATTATCTTATAAGAATATAATTGATAGGAGGAATTTTATTTAAAAAAGAAAAGCTATCGATTTTGGATCGTTAATCACAGCTTGACGCAGAGCTCATTGCCAGGATAATCGGGTAGATTAAGTTCGTACTTTTGCTGAAGCGATGGCGGCACAAAGCGACCTCCCAAATAATGTTTGCCTTTAAAGTGTTTGGCGCAGAGTTTCGGTGCCGTCAGCGAGATGAGTAGCGTTGGCTCTAGATCACAATCGTTGAGCTTGCCCTGCTCCACATCCCAGCCACTGGGAATGTCGATGCTGCAAGGACATGACGTTTAAAATGAATCGGCCTATGCTGTCATATTATTACCTGGCTATGGGTAATTTGGTCTGCTGCAGCAACTCCACAACGGGCACAAAGTCCGGTCGCACGGGTGGCTTAAAACTAAACCCAAAGAGGGCATCCACAATTAAATCGTAACTGTCTCCAGCTGTCTCTAAGCTGGGACATTCCGCAATACTGCAGATGTCCATGCGCTGGCACTGATAGGCCAGATTCTCATAGAGCTGCTTTGGCGTAGGCTTGGGATAGTAAATGACTGGTTTGTAGCCCATGAGCGCCAAATGACGAGCACAGACGAGGCCATCACCTCCATTGTTACCGGGTCCACAACACACGAGGACGCGGCCAAAGCGATCAGCTGGAAAGCACTTAGAGATTGCATGCGCACAGCTGAGACCGGCTAGCTCCATCAGCTGATCCACACTGAATTTGTACTCGTTGAAGAGATCCACGTCCACATTTATGGCCTCGCTTTGGTTCAAATATTTCACCATATTGCTGCTGCTGCAATGACAGAATTCTTTGCGTTGTACTTGAAGTTGCATTTGTTGTTGTTTAGGATTCGCAATGATTGCCAAATTGGCTAATTGCCGGCAGCGCACCTCGCCGACCAGCAAGCTATTGAGCTGCAGAAGTTGCACTTTTATTGATCTTGTTAAAATGCGCATGATTTTTTAAAACGTTTGAAATGTTTGAGCAAAATGAATATAAAACAAAAATAGCTTTACGTTTTCGCCGGTGTTGTTTGTTGTTATTGCTATTCTGCTAGCAAATGTCATTTATCGATAACAATCTGTTACGCACTTCCTAATTTTCTGCTGGTCACACCTTACAGATGTGGCTGCCTATCAAAAATACATCAGCCCCCGCCGATTCGTTAGGAACTGCTGATGTCCGTTAGAAAAGTAAAATCACAGTGGAATTTCACCTGGGTTGTTTATTCTTGATATTTTCCATTAAAATGCCGCACATCGATAACGAGATTTTTACACCGGCGAAAGTGTGTGTGACTGACGATAGGAAACAAGGCGCCACATTTAAATTCTGCCAGGTATAGCTGTAACTGCTTTAGTTTTCAATTTTGCGACTGTTCGCAGGCAGTTATAATACAAAATTCAACAAAATTTAAAGTAATATAGGTTAACACATGGCCGGGTTTCGAAGAGATACCGATAAAAGTGACGAATCAACAAAAACACCCTTTCTACAAGAATCCACCGCTGATGGTAAGCAATGCATCCCAAAAATATGTCCACAACTGAATTGCAACTTTTGATACCACAGATGTGAAAAGCAGTAGAACAAGTGATCACGCAAGCGATCCCGGCGAGCGCGCATCCCCAAGACCGTTCGCCAAAGACGCTCAACTCCTCACATGTCGCTTCAAAGGATTGTTAGCTCCCGTCTTCAGCTGCTTCAAGGATGACGAGTGAGTAGCTAGATTGCAAAGCATTAACACTATATACATACGTTCAGCAGTCGTCGCAGCCTGGACGTGCGACCCATCAACCGTTACGCGGAGTGGCTGAAGAACCAAACGATTGCCGGCGTCGTGGTCAACGGTGTCGTCGGTGAGGGTCCCATGATGCGGGTGCGCGAGCGCAAAGCTAACGCTGAGTACTGGCATCGTGCAGCCCTGCGGCACAACTTGCTTGTACTCATCCAGTTGGGCGGCGCTCCCTTGCCCGATGTTCTATCTCTCGCCTCGCATGCCGAGGAGCTGCATGTGAGTGGCGTCATCGTGCTACCGGATCTCTTCTATAGGCCACGCACCGTGGACCAGCTGGTGGGCTACTGCAAGCATGTGGCTAGTCGCTGTCGTACTCGTCCCTTTCTCTACTACCATCTGCCCGCCATGACGGGCGTCAATCGTAAGTGCTTACCCAGCTTCCAATCAACTTGAATTGATTCTAATCTTCATCTGGTAGTGGACATGGTAGAGTTCTGTGCCAAGGCCGAGCGTGCTATACCCAACTTTATGGGCTTGCACTATTCCAGCGGCGATCTGGAGATGGGCCAGCGTTGCCTGCGCCTCGGACGTGTCATTCTGCTCGGCTCCACGGCACTGCTGGCCAGCGGTCTAATGTCCGGCTTCAGTTGCTGCAGTCTGGCCGTAATCAATATTCGACCCGATCTTGTGCGTCGCATCTGCGATGCCTTCGATGCCAATGAGTTGCAACGTGTCCGCGACACACAACGCGAGTTAAATCAGCTTATTGAGATTCACACACAGTTGAGCACCAACCTAGAGAAGTGGGTTAGTTGTATGAAAAGCTGGCTGAATAAAGAATTCACTTCACGTGCCAACGGACCGTTCGGTGCTGGCCCGGCACGCATTGTCTTCTAGCATGTCGCACTCGAGGCTTTTTACAAAGGTTTTTACATGTACTTGGGTCTAACAAATGTATTAGTATGTCACAAATGCCAAAAAATCTGCATAATCCCCAGTAAATTCTTGCTTGGGACTGGAATTTCGAACACATTTAACCTTGCAATAAGAAAAGGTTTCTTAAAATTTTAAGTCTTTACTATTTTGGGGTGAAGGCATAAACCTTAGCATACATTTCAATCAGTGCTTAGCAAAGACACGAATCAAAGCATATTTGAACAGGTCAAGCTGGCTTCATTTACAGCAGGAATTGTCAACTTATATGAAGTTCTGTGTTTTTCAATGATTAAAGCAGCTATGCTCTCCAGGGTCTATCTTATTTCTTACTTTATGGGTTACGAGATGAATATTATGGTGCACCACCTAAAAGACTTAGCTATCTCTGATCATTTTTGAGTTTAGAGTGTCTTCTTAAATTCAAGCACAGTTTTCAAATTCTTTAAAATCGAATGTTTTATAAAATCCGATCTAATCAACGATCATTTTGACAAAAGGGTTTGTACTACGATGTTTTCAAGTTTATGTTTTACATACAAGTAGCATGTTTAAAGCATAACATAAACTTTTGCTGGAAGCAAACAAATATCTTAGAAACAATAATGGGAATGTTGTCATGATCGGGTTTTTTACTTTTCCCGACTTGCAGAAACGAAACAATAAACATAATTAATTAACAGAGAATTTTATGCTCTGCTTCAACAGTACAAAATGTTTAAATCTAGATTTCATTGTTGCTACATAAACTTGTGCCGTAAAGCAAAGAACAATGATGGGAATGTTGAAAGAAATATAAAAACAAAAATGATAAACAATGAATCAATAAGGCATTTCTGTAATGCTCTCTTAAAGTAAAAGTGTAATTTCTCTTAAATGCTAATTGTCTTTTTTCTTTGTGGAATATTGAATTGGAATTGCACCTCAACTAGAAGGAGGCAATGTGCAAGCGTTCGTGCCGCACCTGCGAGGCATGCGTGCCAAATCGCTTCTGACAATGTCCACACTGGAAGCGCCGCTGCCCCTCGTGCACCACGCGCACATGACGACTGATGGCGCTCTTGTGGCGAAAGAGCTGCGGACATTGCTTGCACTTGAACTTCTCCCAGTCGGGATTGTGGATGCGCAGGTGCGTGAGGAGCTCGGTGCGAGTGACCTTCGCCACGCCACAATGCTCACAGATGTGCGGCTTCTCCTGCGCATGTCGCTTCAGATGCTCCCCCAGCGCATTCTTTGTACTATATTTGCGATTGCATTGCTCACAGATCAGCTCCAGCTCATCGTTTGCCTCATTTGTAGCTGCCACGGCAGCCGGATGTACGTTACGCATATGCGAACGCAGTTGCTCGTAGCGTGTGAAGGCCTTGTCGCAATTGGCACACAGGAAGGGTTTCGGATGTCCCTCGTGGACGCTGCGTATGTGCGCCTCCAAGTAGGGGAGCTTATAGACCTGTTTGCCACATTGTTGGCACGCGAGCAGCTTGCGTTTGCTGGCCGTCGCCTCTTCGTCTCTGCCCTCTGTCTCAGCGTCTGCTTCACCTTCAGCATCAGCTGTCGCGTCAGCGTCCGCTGCTGAAGCTGCGTCTTCATCTGTCGCATCTTGTGGCTGCTCGAGAGCTGCATCATCGTCTATGGGCTCATCTTTTACGTGCGGCAACTGCAAAAATGCTGGCGCAGCCCTAAAAAACAATCCGACACAACTCTGACTAAATATGTGTACCAACCAAATGAGTGTCCACCAATGACACTGGCGTTGTCGTCTTCTTCTGTTCATCTTCCTCCTGGGCAAGTGTTAGACGCTTTAATGTCTCGTTGGTTTGCGTCGCAACGTTGCACAGCTGTTCGAAGTATTCGACGGCATTGTAGCACAATGTGCAAATGTTTTGCGGCAAGTTGTCCGATTGCTGCAACACGTCAATGCCAAAGAACTGATTCAACATCTTGGCCAAATGGGGCAGCGCCCTGGAATTGTAACTGGATCGATTGCGTTGCAACGTCGACGGGCTGCCACCTGTTGCAGCATGTTGCTGCTGTTGTTGTCGCAAGTGTCGCAGGCATATGCGACATAATTCGGAAATATTTGCCAAAGTTAACATTATTTATTGAAGAATACAAAGAAAAACACTTTAATCGCTTTGCGCACGAAACGCACAACCGTTGGAATGTTGCGCCAGTGTGACCAACAAATAACATTACAAAATACAGCAAGAATGTGAATAAAAGTCAAATGCAAACTATCACATTATTAAGACTAAACTCCACATGTATTCGATGTTGAATTCTAGCATAATGAATTAACAATCTTCAGAAAAATTCAAATAAAACGTACAAATATTTATTTGAATTTGCAACTATCGACTAATCGATAAGAGTCACATTTGCATCGCCTGCAACGAAGCAATCGTTTGCCATTTGCGATTTTGCGGTCACACTTCTCGTTGTCTTTTGCGTTTTCAGTCGTGCACTGGCAAGATTTTGAAGTCTTGTTAAAAAAAAACTAAGTATATAAAGTTGTTAGCTTATACCATTTATTTTGTTTAAAAAATTAAGAAACATGGCACTTAATCCACAATACGAGGACATTGGCAAAGGATTCGTGCAGCAATATTATGCCATATTTGACGATCCGGAGAACCGCGCTAACGTGGTTAACTTCTACAGCGTAAGTAAAAAAGCGTCCATGGAATCTGTCCACAATTCTCTCGAGCGTGTTCCGTCATCGTCATCCTTAATTTGTGAGTTTAACCTACCATGTATAAACACAGTATTAACCCACATGCCCACACATACTATGCTAGTAGAGAGAGTTGTTCACTGTTGCCGCTGCTGCTGCTGCAGGTGACGCGCGTCGCGCCCTTGACAAAAATTTTGCCTGCAACATAATTTTTGTATTGTGCCTGTGCAGTGAAGAACGCGATGGGGAGGGGGATGAGCGACAAAAAGAGCGCGAAAATTATTTCGTGTGGAGTGAAACGAGAAATGTTCAGTTCAGCAGGTATAAAATGGTTTTGTGAGCTTCAAATAAGTCACTCTCCATTATGCATGCTCTTCTCGAAAATTCCCATACAACAAAAGTATGACACACACACACACACACACACATCGACATTGACAAACACACGCACACCTATACAGATACATATGTATCAGCAAATATATATACATATATATATGTGCATGTATTTGGGCTCTTATGTTTTTTATGCGTATTTATATTGCGTATTGAATGGTTCGATTTTATTTTCTCTATTTTTTCTTCTTCACACAGGCAACAGACTCCTTCATGACCTTCGAGGGACATCAAATACAGGGAGCGCCAAAAATACTTGAGAAAGTGCAGGTTAGTGAATTACGCAAATTACCGAAATAAAAATATTTTTAAAATATATATTTTTGTTTTACAGAGTCTTAGTTTTCAAAAGATCACTCGAGTTATAACCACAGTCGACTCGCAACCCACATTCGATGGCGGCGTGCTGATCAATGTCTTGGGACGTCTTCAGGTGAGATTCATATTCATAAATATCTTTCTGATATGATTTGTGCTGCATTTCCTTTATTATTATAATTATTATTTGGGCTACCTATATTTCGTTAAGCATAATACATCGCCTGACAAGTCCCCGGTCGAAGCTAATTTTTTGTTTTTGATAGAAATGAATAGGTAGATAAAATTCCATGTCTTTATTCACTAATTGAGCTGGAGGAGGCTGCTGATTTAAGTTAGGATTTGGATAGAAAGTCACTGATTGAACTATCGACTCACAATTCAAACGGTAATGGAAAGGACATAAGTTGTAGTGTGTATTTCATCCACATTAAAAGGGCTTTTCTCAAAATTGAGCTTGTTTGTTATAAAGGGATTAACTTTTTAACTCAAAAACTAGTTTTCTTTGCTCAATTACGCGAAATCTCAAACCATAACTTATATTTGAACCAGTGCTTATAGAGAACACAAACCAATTGCAGTTTTCAAATATATTTTAACATTATTACTTACCCTTATTATTATTTTAGGACAATTCTAGGCCAAAGCACACTTACTTTATTATAACAAGATCTATTTTACCCTTCTTTTTATTTTCGGCAATTTCTTCGTCGTTTTAAGTAAAATCTCAATCCTTAGTTTCAATGGTAATGATCCAAATCTCCAAAGGTATTCAGATAATTTGTAATAGTCGAGCTGGCCACGTGTAAAAAATTTCTCAGGGGTCGATCAACACAATCTATTTATGTCTTTACTATATTAACTAGGTCATTCAACTTTTTCTTAAGAAAAGATCTCATAAGTTTGCTCTATAAGATTGTGCACTTCGTTAAGTTACTAAAAAGTATTTTCAATACTCAAAAAAATGTTTAATCAATATCCAAAATTTCTTTTTGTTACGCACTGCGCCACAGATATCAATTTAAAATGTGCAAACTAATGGTTGAATTGTGACAAAGCAATCATTAAATAGATAACTAGATATTAAGCCATACCAGGTGACTTATCAGGCGAAGTGTTATGTATTCATAAGTAAGCATACGTATGTATATCATGTATATATCTATGTATATTGTGATGCAGACGGATGAGGATCAACCGCATGCGTATATTCAGACCTTTGTGCTCAAGCCCGTGGGCGTTAGCTTCTTTGTGCAACACGATATCTTTAGGCTTGCCCTGCACGATGTGTAGCCCCCAAAGCATCCATCCGGCAGTTGTAAGCAGCGCAGCCATCGCAGCAGCATCCACAGCAGCGACAGCGATCCTGGCCACAGGCAAAGTAAACACAGCATTTTTGTAACCCAAGCAAGAACCCTAAAAACAAAATCCAAATAATGCATCCACAACATGGACTTACTAAATGAATTTAATAATTATTGTATATTTGTTCTATGGAACCATGCTAACAACAACAACAACAAAACTTACTTAACTATGTACATAGCACATACATAGATTAGTTACATATGTACATACATTTAAACGATCTCGATTGTCGATAACATTGCTTTCTCTGTGACTTCGATTTTCGGCTACGACTTCGTCTGAACGTGATCATCGTATTTGCCACTCAACTTCTTGTCTTCGCATGTTGGTTGCCATTGCAGTAAGCGAATTTAAAATGCCTCTGCAAAATACATATTTTCTTTTTGGCTTGTCTTTTTGCTTTCTTTTTCTCGTTTGATAATTCAACATTGCTTCTCATCTGCCTAAATATAAACAAAATTCTTAGCCGGGCTCTTCATCTGATGGCTGAACATAAAAAGTTGCCCAGATTATTAGAAACCAACATGATTCACTAACAATTATTTATTTATATCAGCGATGGGCACGTTAAAGTTTATTCTCGATTTTTTCTTTTTAAGCTGATCGTGGTCGCTTTACCACATAATTTATAGCGAAAAAGGCCACTTAGTAGTTTAATGTTATTTTTACTGGAAATCATTTTGTCAGCAAATCTGCTCACTGCTCATAAATTTATGAGATGATTCTATAGTTTTTTATTGGCATTATTTCGTGCCCAACGCTGATTTTTTATATGTCTTAAAAAGGGTTTAATAGCATTGCAATATGTTCTCTTATGTTATTTGAATTTGATTTCCTTTCTCACACTTCAATTAATTCCAACTGCAACTGAACAAAACTGGCACAACAACAGCACACAATTAACTATATATTTGTTTATTTCATCCAGTACACATATATTAATGAATATTTATTTTCAAAATCATTTGCAGTGCGACGATGATCCTCCACACGCTTTCTCCCAGGTGTTTGTGCTGAAAACCAATGCTGGAACCTATTTCGTAGCTCATGACATTTTCCGACTTAACATCCACAACTCTGCCTAAGTGATGCGCACCATCATCAAACATCCAGCATCAACAACAACAACAAAAAGAACACCAACATCAGCAACAAGAACATCCAAAGATGCAAAATAAAAAAAAAAAACAAAAAGAACTTAAAACTTAAAAAACAAAAGAAAAAGGAATCGTTTGAAGATGACGGCGTTGGATACCATTCTCACGTCTATCAAAAATGAAAATCATAACAACAACACAATAAAATTAAATCTAACTACTATAACAATGCAAACCAAAGGCGTTCAAAGCTAGTATTTCCATTATTTTCCATGTCAGCAGCTAATTGATGGATGCGTGTGTGTATGCGTGTGTGTGTGTGTGTGTATGTGTCTTTGTCTGTTGTTTGTTGTCTGTGTGTGTGTGAGGGCGGGGCTCAGTCCAATTATAAATACTTTCGATGCATGTATCAGGAATATATATATATTTTTTTTATTGACACACACACAAAAAAAAAGAAGTTATTATTATGGCACACTAAATGTAAACATATAATTTATGGCAAAAAAAAAAAGTATAACAAAAAAATTTATGTATGAATGTTAGTAAGAATTTTGCGCAAAATAAACGCGTTATTTTCTTTTTGTTTTGAAAGTACATCATGTAAAACATCATTTGACGATGAAATGAATGTGTACAATGGATTCACGTTAAATGCATTTGGGTTTTAATCGCTCCTTTTTTTGTTTTCTCTACTTTTCTTATTGTTGTTGTTGTCTCACTTGTCCCGAAATGTGAATATGGCGTCGAAGCCAAACAACACGCCGTTCACTATCGACAGCGATGCCTTGATCAGCGCCAAGTCACGTGTGCGCGTCCGAAAGGAGAACTCCCAAGCCTCGATAATGAAGACGCCGCTGGCCACAAACAAAGCGCAGCCCAGCACGCTAAAAAATATATCGATGCGCTTGTGGATCGGTGCTCGCATCAATACGCCTGTTTTGATTGGAAAATATTTGAGATTGAGTGTGTTCATCACTTCGAATAACGGTAGAAGCTTGTGCACTCACCTGCAAAGACGCCAATTACCACAATAATGTATCCGGTGAATGTGCCCGTGGCCAAAAATGAGGTCATTATGTCGCGGTCGTTGAAACTGTAGAAATGCAGCACCAAACAGGCAACGGAGAATGCCTGAGAACGCCAATCCATTAGCGATGAAATCAAGTTACGAAGAATATTTCAGTTGATCAAAAAAAATAAATTCAATTCAATCTAATATTTAATACCTATTTTATGCGAACAACAGTTTCCACTATGTTTACAATTTTTAACTTATTTCATCATATTGAAAAGTAGGCGAATAAGCCTATAAAACAAAACGTTGTAAAATTGCGAATAGTATTTTTCCATTAAGAAAATTTATTTACATTTACTATTTATTTATTTAAATCGAATTAAAAACTGTAATTTTGACTTTCGCAATTGTACTTAAATTAATGAAATGTGATGGAGTCTTTACAAATTCTCAAAATGAAATGAAAGATGAAAGCGAAAACGAAGGAAAATGATTTTAAAAATAAAATAGAATTAAAAGTAATAGGTTCTTGAAATTAAAATCATTGAACATCACGAATTTATAAAAAATACAAACAAAAATAGGCGCCTAGAAATTAAAAAATTATTATGCCATCAAATTTAAAAAGCTTAAAAAAGAATCTTTTCATGTGTACTAAAGCTTTAATAAATGCACCTTTAATTTTTTTTTTTTAATTAAAATGTAATGTATTAATATATTTACTATATACCGAATATACTGTTAAGCATGACTATTAACTATAAGAAAATATGTAAACATAGTGGAAAAAGGTTAATCTAGTAAATTTTGTGGCTATGCTTTTTACCAATTCTAGAAATTTGACCACATTGAGGCGTCCTTTGCGTTCACCGTGTGACATTTTGTGCAAGTTTTTTCCGTTTAACCGTATCTCGATTTATTAAAGTCGAAGTCCTTTCTCTATGTTTTGAGTTTTTCCGATTTATGGATGCTTCAGGCACTTAGTTGGCCAGTTAGTTGGATGCTGTGCGGCGGAGACGCGTTTACGCGACCAAAGTAGAACGATTACTGAGCTTCAGCCGTTGCCCCAGCGAATGTTATGCAAATGTGCACATAATTTTGTATGTTTTATAACAATAACAACAACAACCATAACAACAACAACAACAATGGAACCGGCTCGGCCCCAAAACGATGGCTCTGCGTTCATAATGCAGCAGCGGACCAAAACGAGCGCGAAATTAATTAATTACACTCAAGAATCGGAGGAAAAAGGCATTTCATATCTGAAGTGCATATGCCGCCTGCAGTTTTCTTTAGCAAAATGTTGACAGACTCACCGACTTGGCAGACTTGGAAGACCACAACCACAAATTCCGACCCGACCCGACCCGACCGACAATAATCGGCAATGGAGACACAGACTGAGGATGCAGATTGCAGCGCACTTTAGTTTAATACCCGTCATAACAACAACAAAATACATGTTTCTCTTTTTTGCTATTTGCAATTGAAATTGTATCTGAATCTCAAACTGAAACTGAAGAAAGGGAAAACAACTGAATTTAGGTTTCGCATAATTGAATGTTTCTCAGCGAAGACGAGACCTAGATCCAAACAACATTGTTTCATTCATTACATTCTCAAAATTTCAGCCCTTTATTTTCATTATTTCATAGACCTTAGTTACAACACAAACCATAGCATGTACTTCAACCAGTGCTTAGCAAAGACACAAACCATATTATGGTTAATATTTGTAAATGTAAAAATAAATTGATGTATATGAGATTCCCAAATAAAGAATTATAATTATTGTTCACCGACATCAAGTTTTCTTGACTATATCAACTACATTATATTATATTACACTTAATACCCTACCTATTTGTTTAGATCGGTTTAAGCTGAAGAAACTGGGTCTTCAGATTCCATTTTGTGCTCAATCCTAAGTAAGCCGCATAGATCTTGCAATTGCAAAATGCGAGCGCTGAACGTTTTTCTATATTCACAATCGAGGCTCTGAACTAATTCGAAAATTATTCGCTTTTTGTTTTCAATTTATGGTAATTACAGCAATTGTTTAGCTTTTGTATTTTCATTTAATAGCTGACAGCACGCCACAAAGGTAGATGACGACTTTGTGATATGCTTTCTAATACCCTGTGTGAAAAATGTCAATCCCTAGACGTCCGATTTAATTAACTGCCATTTTGTTTAAGTAAGTATTAAAAGATCAGTTTATCTAATCACTAATATAGCGTGCTTGCAACGTGTTGAATCACATTAATTAAATCCATCATCGATGTAGATAAAACCTGTATTTTTGATTAAAGTATCTAATAGTCGAGCACATTTAAATGGAATAAGAGTTTCTATTTGTTTACATGCTAATTGATATTTTATAGACACATTATGCTATATAATTGTGTGTTAGCACCTTTGATATGAACTTAGAATATTACTTTATTTTTCATTAGCTGCTAACGAGCTTGACAACATTTATACGATAAGTATACGACAGGTTATCTTTTAAAAAATATATTCCAAATTTCAGATAACTCGACTGTTATATACCTGTACTTTTCATTTTATTATTTAAGCGATATTTCAAAACAATTGTGATTCGTTTCAGGGTATTATCAGTCCCTTATATGTTCTCAGATTCAGACGCTGATTTTATAATCATAATAAAAAGGGAGAAATTATGATTATACTCTAACTTTAATATAATTACATATTTATATTTTTAATAAGTATTAATATCAACAAGAATAATATCCGTCTAACCATTTGGCTAACGGGTATTATTAACCTTTGAACCCGGTTTCACTTAGAAATGAATTCAAGTAAATTACAGCTGGATGTCGTTACTAAGTCTATATACATATGTACATGCATATGTATGTATATTATTTATATGAGATTTGTAAATTGATTTAATTCCGATTATTAGAGACCTGTTATTGTAAATAAATAAACAATCCCAGTTTAGCTACATAAACAACTCGACCTGAGATCGCCAGACAGTCGTTGGATGCACCTGAAGGCGTAAACTGCACTAAAATGCCACTGCAAATCGAGCTAATCTCTCTCAACAACGAGGTGTTCCGTTGCTTTATGGGCTGGAGTGCAGTGTTGGTGCTCAAAATGTTTGGGATGAGCTTATTGACTGGCCTCTGGCGATTTATAACTTTGGTAAGTTTCGTTTACTTTTGTCAGAGTGACTAAGCGCTTTTTTCAAATAAACATACGCACACATCTAAGCGACTCCAAGCAATCTCACACACACACACACACACACATGCTCAAGTGTCCCCTATGTGTGTTGTTATCAGTGAGAGAGCCCCCAGAGAGAGAACAAGAGCGGTCAGCAAGAGAGAGAGAGCGACGAAAACCGGCAAATTAATACATATGCATGTAGTTAGTATATAATAAGAACTTTCGTCGCGCTCACGTCAGTTGAAAGTGGGCTACGGGCAACGGCAGTTGTTTTTAATAGAAATCAATAAAACTAAAACAACAAACAACAAACATGGTGCTAGAATTATTGAGCCTAACGAA
This sequence comes from Drosophila nasuta, assembly GCF_023558535.2. Taxonomy (NCBI): domain Eukaryota; kingdom Metazoa; phylum Arthropoda; class Insecta; order Diptera; family Drosophilidae; genus Drosophila; species Drosophila nasuta. The sequence goes on along the minus strand of NC_083459.1, from coordinate 11,647,682 downwards.
TCCCGTGTTCAAGAGCTATACGTTCTGGGCAGGTGTTTTGGTGCTTAAAATGCTGGCAATGTCAATGCTCACAGCTGTGCAACGCTTCAAGACCAAGGTAAGGGGTGAGGAGAGGGGTCAAAGTCCGAGCATAGTGAAAGCGCTCCGTAATCTGATAATGATTTTATTAACATGCGTTTCGTTTTTTTCTGTTGTAGACCTTCGCTAATCCCGAGGATTTGATGTCGCCCAAGTTGAAGGTGAAATTTGATGATCCCAATGTGGAGCGTGTGCGCCGTGCGCATCGCAACGATCTCGAGAACATCTTGCCCTTCTTCATCGTCGGCCTGCTCTACACGCTGACCAATCCCAGTGCATTCATCGCCATCAATCTGTTCCGTGCCGTTGGCATTTCCCGCATTGTTCACACTCTGGTGTATGCCGTTGTTGTTGTTCCGCAGCCAGCTCGCGCTCTCTCCTTCTTTGTGGCGTTGGGAGCTACAGCTTATATGGCACTCCAAGTGATCGTCGCTGGTGCCTTTTAAGAACAGTTTATTGTTTATCGATAGTAATTAAGGCAATCCCGCACAACAAACAATCGAGTCGTAATTATTATGTGGTACGGGCTTTTTTTATATTTTTGTAGTTGCATATTAAATACAATTTGTATCATGTTTACTATATTTGCCTTTTCTTTATATTTTCTTTAAATATTTACATATTTTCAGAGAAATCATTTCAAATTTATAATAGCCAATCTATCGATTTCACAAAGCTTTTCAAAAACCATTTGCCTATCGATGCCGAATATTGTAGCAGACCGCTTATCTACTTTGCACAATTGGAATATATTTCCCTATCTAGATCATCAATAAGTGGATTTAATTACATCATCCAATCTAAACTAAACACGCCCTATGAGTTTATTTTTTGCCGTTCTCATCATTACATAGCACTAGGATCGACATATAAATCGAAATATAAATCAGCAAGCAGTAGTCGGTAGCCCTGGCGCCGCATAAACTACACTGCTTCTTGGTCATTTTGAAAAATAAAAACCTATCGGTAGTAACATGACCAGTGTGTGCCTATTATACATGTTTTTGATATATTATGATATATCATAAACATTAAATTCTCTATTATCGAAATTATTTTATTGTTAGCAAATTGAGTTAAGAATTATAAAACTTTTTTTTTATGATCGGCAACAAAAGAAAAAGCATCTTAAAAATCGCGCCTATTCGCACACAATAAAACAGTGTTACCAAGCTGTTTTCTACAGAATGAGTATTTTGTATATTTCCACGATGGAAATCGGTGTATTTGGAAATTCAAGTTACGGTCACGCCATCGTTAAGATTCGGACACTTCAATTTTTTTTTTATTTGTTACAATTGTAAATTGTTGCAAGTTACATTAAATATAAATTACAAATATTAGAATTAGTGACAATTTTGTGAACGTTTGTGGAGCATATAAATTAACTGACGTGTGCATATGATACGTTATTAGAAGGTACGTATCTACATATGTATATGTACAAATTTGTATGGAATCTACGTTGTATATGTACACATACATACATTCAGGCCAGGCCCCAACCAGATTCGCCTTGGGAGGAGGAAAACAATATAAACACGCATATTTCAAGTTGTAGTTAGTGCAAAAAAAAAAAACAAAAAAAGTTTTCACAAACAACAAACATCTCATGTGACGCCAGTTAGCGAAAGCAGAGTTTATGTGAGTGTGTGAGTGCCAAAAATACTTGTATACACGTATAAATTGATTGCCGTTTCGTTTCGACCAAAACAATCGAAAAAAAACAACAATAACAGTAAGGATATGCAATTGTGTGTGTATTTATTGTGCGCACACAAGTGTAAGCTGCATACGTATAGCATATGCATGTGATAGGTTATCGTAATATTTGTATGCACATACATGTACCACTTGTATGTTTATGTACACACATACGTACTTATATACAAATATAGAATCGTACGTGTATACATATGTTTATCAGATGCAAAGTATACACACGTATGCATACATACAAAGGCTGAAGCTAAAAGCTCGCCCGATGGCTCTGCCTCACACACACGCGCAAATACATACATATGTACATCCACATAGAGTATGTGTAGAAAAACAACTATGATTAGTGTTAGCTAAGCGGTAAAAGGTACTCCCAGGTACGCAATACTACTGATATCCGGAACTAATGGTGACTTCTAAGGGGCAGATGTCGTCGATGTTACCTTAAAAAAAGTATCACGCGTTTCACGCTTGTTATTCTCTTTACAAAACGATCATCCATTTGAACCAGACTTAAAAGATACACAAGCATAATGACAATATACACACAAATACTTTGTATGTAGTTTAGTGATGCAATAAGCGGTGTTAATATGTTAATTCCATTTTAAACTTTAGACCCCAAAATTGAGCTTTGTCATGATGTGGTTTGGTTCTGTTAATCGGTGACTATTGACTAAATAATACGCTATTTGTATTGCGAAGGTTGCGTATGAATAATTTGCTTGCTCTTCTATTGAAAGTTCTCGTTGTGAGGCAAATTGCATTTGTACCTGTGTAACCTTTCTTTATGCAATACGTGCACACTGTTTCTACATTTGCAAGCACACACACGCATACATGTGTACGTTGTTTACACACGAATTAAACTTAAGTATCCCACAATTGCCGTTGATTACGCCTGGCGACGACGATAAACGATAAACGTGCGTAGCTACACGCACACCACATGATCTAATGTGACAGTGTGTGCGTGTGTGTGGGTGTGCGTGTGTGTATGTGCTGCTTTACCCAATGAACCAAGAATTTGAACAATTCCTGAGCTAAAGTTTTTCGGCTATCGTTAAGAAACAAATGTGAATTGTTGAGCTAACTTCTTTGATCGTTTTTTTGTTTTGCATCGCTTACATGTTGAACTATCAGTTACTGTTTTGTTATTTATTTATAATATTGTAACTTATTTTGTACACATATAGGAAGATAACTGATTAATCAAATAATGTAATCCTCATTTGTATGGTCTTTAGTAATCGGTTTATATATCTTTTGCGTTACCTTGAGATAGTTGGTCAATAATTTGTTACTTTATTTAATATTTTAAACATAATCTATTGAATGGAACTTCAAGGTTAAACACTTAAAAAAAAGATAATATATATTTTTGTATATGTACAATATTTACATAGATAAGTTTAGTTGGCATTGCGTTCGTGGGATTATTCAAAGGTCAAATTGTTTTAGGCAAAAATTCTAAACTTCGTTATCGAATATTCTCAAGGCGAATTATCCCCTCTCACCCCTTATCACATATAGAACACATGCATCGGCAAGCGGAGGCTGAGAGACACTTTGGTTCGTCCATTGACCGCTTAGGTGGGAAACGTGTCCACTATTGATTGGTGGCTCGGGTCGACCGAGTATTGAGTATTTGTAGGCTTTCACCCCAACGTCCCCCCGCGACACAATACCAATTAGCCATCACAGTTGTAGGTTCACAGCCATATGTACACACATACACACACACATATAGAATATCTGTTTTGGTTTCTTTTTGTGCCTTTGCTTTAATTGCACCTGCAGCTAATGACCACATTTGTTTCACTATTTTTAGAGCACGCATCCAATCACAATCCAGCCAAGCGGGAATCATTGTCCAAACACATTTGAAGCAACGTGCAGCATGGATGGAGCAACAGCAACAGCGACAGCGCCAGCTTCGGCACCAGAACTGCCCACCACATCATCGTCAGCGACAGCTTTGGGCGATGTCAACAACACCAACAGCAACAGTAACAGCAACAACACCGTCGATACCGACAATATTGGCTGGGCCAGAGATAAAACTGAAAGCACATCGGAACTGCGCCAACGTGCAACATCGTATTCCTTCACCGGCAGCGCATTAGCAGCGCATGAGACTGGCGGATCTGGAGCGACACCCTCGTTGACAGCGACATCCACGTCCACGTCAACGCCAACGACGACACCAGCAACAGCGACAGCAACATCCACTGCAAGTGGAACGAGCAATGAGAACGATAAAGACAAGGAGCAGGATGAATCGTTGTATGAGTGCAATATTTGCTTGGACACAGCCAAGGATGCGGTGGTCAGCATGTGTGGCCATCTATTCTGTTGGCCCTGTTTGCATCAGTGGCTGTTAACGCGACCCAATCGCAAACTCTGTCCCGTCTGCAAGGCAGCCGTCGACAAGGACAAAGTTATACCGCTCTACGGACGCAATAGCACCCGCCAGGAGGATCCACGGTAACTTCAAACTTCAAGAAATATGCACACATTTCAAACTCAACTATTACTTATATTCATTTCAAACAAATCGAACAGCAATAAGGTGCCGCCACGTCCAGCCGGACAGCGAACAGAACCAGAGCCAGCACCAGGCTTCCGAGGATTCGGCTTTGGCGATGGCTTCCAGATTTCATTTGGCATTGGCGCTTTTCCTTTCGGCTTCTTTACATCAACGCTTAACTTGGGCGAACCACGTCCGGCACGTAAGTTATCCATTGAATCCCCATTCAAAATGAGAGAGACTTACACTTTGTATTTTCAGCTGCAAATCGTGGCACCACACAATACGAGGATGAGCAGACACTGTCCAGACTATTTCTATATCTCGCCTTTATCTGCATCTGTTGGCTGCTATTTGCCTAGCAACCTGTTCCCAGCACAATGGATACAATACCCCAAAAGACACGAGAAGGATTCGAAGTAACAGTAACAACAACAACTACTGCGAATATAGGAAAAAGAGCAGAGATAAATTGCAATAAAGTCAATCAAAAGTCAATGCTAAATATGCAGAACAGAAGCATGGGCGTCGTCCCTTATCCTTACCCCACAAAATTCCAGCAGTTTCACTCTCCTTGTGGTGATTTCACGTTTTTGCTGTCTGTAAATTTTATTTCATTTGTATCTTTCGGATATTTTTAACAACAACAAATTGTACATTTTAAATGTTTTTTGCGTGCTAAAGACAATTGGCGGCAGCAACGGAGAAAGGATTCGTGTTTTAAACACAACCAAGCAACAACCAATTATGAGATCGTGAATACAATTACTATCTATAATTCATTATTTACATATACACAATCCTTTCGCCTTGTGCTTTGATGAACGCAAATCAAATTTAACATATTATCGAAAAACATGTATTGTATAAATTTATTAAATCATAAATGAAACAAAAAAAAAACGCCCAAAAAAAGTAAACACAAAACAAAGCAGATAACGTTTAAAAACCAAAAAAAGAACGCGAGTAGAAACGAAATTTAAAAGCAGTCATGGGATTTCTATATATTGTATAATGCCCAACAGTGAATTATTTACTCAGTTGCTGGCGTTTCCGTTTAATGCAAATTATCTGTGTGTTTGTGTGTGTGTGTGTATATGTAATAATAAACAATAGTTCGTGGCAATATATAAAAAGCGAGTTGTCTGATTTCGCTGCAGGAATCCTAAATTTTAGATTAATGATTTTAATTTTGATTTAATTGCGCTAAACATTTATATGTGGAACATACTTTGTGAAGTGTGGAGAGGTACAAAAAATGCTAGGATTATAGAAAACGTTAATCTAATGCATAGATGTTTCATGTATAAAAGTTCACGCATTGGAAAACGTTTATCAAATGCATTCATATTTGATGTATACAGCGATTTAATTGCTGCTTTCGATGAGATATTATTTATTCAAGATTTATACTGTGGAAATTTGTTTATTTTTTGTATAGCCAATTTTATTATGTTTATGTACTTTTAATGACTTGATGTATACTACTCTAGTTTTATTTTCAGTTGACCAAATACACAACAATAGAAGATATTTATAATCATATCTCGCGTCGTTTTCCAAATTGTATTCATAAGAAAACACAACACACGTTGATTTTTTTTTAATATATTAAAATTTTTATTAATGCATTTCAGTGTAAAAATTAAAATGACACATTTTTTCCTTACGTAAATTTCACATGTTACTTTCTCCCCATCTCGTTCGCTTCCTTGCATTTTGTTGAACGATAAATATAAAACAAAATACATATACATATACATTTGTATATATTGTATATAGTATATACTATATATATATATTTTTTTTGTTTTCTTGTATTTTTCATAGATTGCAATCATTTATGTAAATATAAGTAACTGCAATTTTATTGTTTTACATATTCACTGTTCATCCTTGATTTGTTATTGTTTTCAGTTGTTTCTTTTTTTTGTGTTGTTTATCAGTTATCTGTATATCTATTTATAAATTTATTAATAATTGATTTAAGCACTATTATTTGCTGCTGCTGATGTGTGTTTTCTGAATTTGTTGATGATGATGTTTGCTGATGATCTTGCTGATCGATGATCGATGATGATGATGATGATGATGATCGTAATTCAATCTTGCTTATTATGTAGTAGAGTGTCTGCATAAATTACAATGTACTTCACACGAACAAAATTATATTTTCTATTTAGCGAAATCCAAAAAAAAAAACATAACTTAAAATAAAGGATGCGGGGGGGACAGGATTAAAAGATAAGGTAAGGAGATGGCAAAAAGTTGATATGCTGGAGTAGAAAGGCAGGTGGAAGAGTGGAAGGGAGGAGGAGGAAGGACTATTAAAAACATTACACATGTCCTGCTTTTGCACATATATTTAGTAACTCTATGTGTACATAGATTTTTGCTTACAACAAATTGTTATTGCATATTGGAAGGTGAACTTTGAACAAATTAAAATTGCATTTTAATAAAATATAATCGAAGAATTTCGAATTTTCTTGTTTTTTTTTTTAAACTAAGTAGCGCTCCGTTTGCTTTGTGATAGGGATTGATTGGTTCTTCTTGTTGATGTTGTTGTTGTTGGCTGGCGGGGAAGGTGGACGGGGGGCGGGGGCGGGTCATAATATACAACAAATATGCTTTAAACTAAGTTCTTAAATGTGGACACTAACTTGAGTGTTAGCTACTCATACTGTATGGATGCTGTTTAGATTCTTCTTCTTAAATAATGTGTGTGTGTGTGTGTGTGAGATTTAGCATTTTTGGAAACCAATCGAACTGAAACACAACCACCTGTAGTATTACTATATTTCTCTCTCTGTGTGTCTGTGTTTGTATTATTAACTTGGATTTGACTTGGAAATAAATCGCACAATTCGTGATTGAAACAAGTGGGCGGCACTTCGAGGCACGCCCCCTTGGCTTGTAATACTTTGCTTCTGTTAGGCACTATTTTATTTCATTTCATTTTCGTATTTACGATTTTACGTTTTTTTTTACTTTATGCAGTTACATTTCATGTTCTTTTATTTTTGTAATTTGTAATTGTAACTGTTGCGTGATTAAAAATTGTTTAAAATAGTATTTTTCTCATTCTTTCGATTTATTATGTATTATTGTTACATTTTACCCCTTTTCAAGTATGTGTGTGTATTGATGTGTGTGTCATTTATACTAATATTTGTATGATCAAAGTTCTTCTTCAATATTTTTCTTACTATTGTATTTGTTTTTCAATTATTGTTTATGCGATAAATGTACAAATTTTCCTTCTCTCTTCATATCTCTCTCTCTCTCTCTCTCTCTCTCTCTCTCACACTATCTTATGCTCCATCTCTATCGCTCTATCTATCTCTCTTTCTCGCTCTGCATGTGAATTCATTTCGTTTGATTTTTGCATGCAGTTTGAATTTCGTTTAATTACTAACAAAAAAAATGCGTATTTGTTTTAATCGTACAACAACGAAATACTTTACATTTATAAATATGTATTATACTTTCTTTACCTTTAGTTATAGTTTAGTTTTTAGTTGTAGGTTTTTTTGTTTATAGTTTAGCCTTAGTAGCTAGATATACATACGAAAACGATGCTATTTTACATTTACAATACATTTGTTTTACTTTAATTTAGTATTAGTTTATTCTTCTCTTAACTTTTTATATTTTTTCTCTTTCTTTTTATTTTTAAGATTGTTGTTTTTTTCGGTTTTTTTTTCTTTACTTGTAATGCTTTGTAATTATCGGTGTAATTCGCCAAGTATGCTGTCGCAATCCTTTGTATTCGCCCCATTCCCCCCCAAAAGCAAACTGCCAGAAGATCATCATCATCACCCGATCAAATATCCCATTGAAGGAGCACAGCAAAATAGCACGGATTTTGATGAGGATTTTAAAATTGTATATTGTTGTTGTATGGCATTTCGATCACGATACAGTTGCGTATCCCAGCAGCCTTTGGAATTTTCTTTCGGAGCGAGCGTGAGTTCCCGCTGGGGTGTTTGCTTTTGGGGTCGATGTCGATGAATATCGCCTGCAAAATATCGCTGGATTGGCGAGAGCACTTGAGACAATGAATTTGTTCTTGGTTTTTTGTATTTTTTTTTTTTTGATTTTTGATTTTTTTTTGTTTTTGTTGTGTTTTTGTTTTTCGTATAGATTTGCGTATAAGATAATGCATTTAAATCAATAGTTAATCATTTATATAACGGTGGATCGTTCGATTCATGCTTAAATGAATTGTTTTACATATACATATACGTTTATACTATAGTTACATACATCATAAGTAAGAAATAGAGAAATAACATCGTGGTTACCACACGCACAATTCATTTTCATTTTATGCATGCTATTGATTTGTTTTTGTTTTTGTTTCTTATATTTGTTGTGTGTGTGTGTGTTTTCATCTTCTTTCATTTGTTGTTCAACAGTCACTTGAGAGAAAAGTGTTTTGCAATTTCGAGTTTGATTCTTTCTGTGTTGTGCATATGCATTACTATATATACTATATTCTATATAGTATTGCATGTCGGTATAATTAGTACTCTTCCTCTTCTTCTTCTTCCTCTTCCAAAGGCAATGCACACTCTCAGCTCCAACTTCAACTCCAACTCCAGCTCAACTAATTCTATCCAAAAACCTAACCTGTGTCTGTCCAGCTGTCAATTCATCAATATTCAATGCGTGTGTGTGTGTTTGTGTGGGGCTTAAACAACTTGGCGCGCTTTTACAATTAATTAAACATAAAACTAATGTAATATTACTATACATATTATTTTCTCATACTTCTCTAATAGCTATGAACAAAAAAATTAAAAAAAAAATATGCATGTTTTTTTCATTTGTTTGTTGTTGTTGGTGTTTTTTTTTGTTTGTTTTTTGTTTTTGTGTGTTGTACAATATTTTATATTTTAAATTGCAGTTTTAAAATTAGGTTTCAATTTTCTGATAAAAATTGCAAAAGAAATCAGCGCACGACAACGGCTTCGTTTTACATTCTCTCGAAAATAGCAAATAAAATATGTAATTAAGTAAAGGGAAAAAAAAACAAAACAAAAAATACAAATACAAATTACACACAAAAAATATGTTTTAAGTAACTTTGAGATCATTTAAATGTATTTTTTTCATGTATGTAAATATGTATGCAGAATTTTACGTTCGTTTCAATGATGACCAACAAACTAAACCAATCGAAAAAATCAAAAAAAAATTAATGATATAAAAAGCAAAAACAACAAAAGAGCCTCAGCAACACTTTACAGCAGAACACAGAACAAAAATACAAATACAATATTTTTTTTGTTTTGGTTTTTTTCAGCTGGAGAAAGGATTGTCTCGTGTAGTAGTCTCGTCTTAAAGGCAACATTCAATTGAATTTTTCGACAAACATATTAAATTCAAGGTACAGGCTTTCTTTCGTTCCATCATCATAAATAAATCAAGACTTGCGTGCTGCATTTAGTGTATGTGTGTGTGTGTGTGTTGCTGACCTTTTCCTACTATATGCTCACACTACAATCAATCAATCATTATTCTTATATATGCTACAATAATAGGCCTCTTCATCCTCCTACGGCTCACAATCGGTGTCATTGACGGGCTCAACATTCGCATTGGCAGCCACATTAGCAACCACAGCCATGGCAGCAGCCACATTCGCCTGCCGCAGCATGCGCAGCTCGTGAGTTGTTGTTGTTGTTGTTGCTGTTGACGATGATTCGACGGTGGCATCTTCCTCGACAGATTTGCCAACACCAATGCTGCTCAAATTGAGCGCCGCACTCTCGGCAGCTGCATTCAATTGCGTGTATTCCTGTGCGGACAATTTCAAAAACTGTTCATAGGTATTCAATTGTTGCTGCTGCTGCTGCTGTTGATGTTGCTGATGTTGCTGTTGTTGTTGCTCCTCATCGAACTGTTGCTGATGGTGTGGCGGCGGCTGTTTGCTGCACACGTTGTAGGGCGGCGGCGGTGGACGGTCCTGGTAAGTAACAAGTTGCTGCTGTTGATGTTGCTGCTGTTGATGTTGCCGTTGTGTGGCCTGCTGCTGCTGCTGTTGTTGCTGCTGCTGCTGCAGCAATAAGTGTGTGCTTAGACGCGACTGTTGTTGCAATTGTTGTTGTTGCTGCTGCTGTTGTTGTTGCAGCTGGTAGTTGTTCTCAGGCTGCACCTGCGCATAAAGCACTTCATCCACTTGCAGACCTGCAATTCCACTCAACCGCTGCTGCTGCGGCGATGTTGGCGATTGCTTAATGATCGTCGAAACCGTTTCCTGGCTGCCGCCTTGCAGCGTTGTCGAGCTGTGTGCTTCCTCTGCGCCTGTTCCTGTTGTTGCTCCTGTTGTTGTTGTTACATTTGTGCTGATGATGTTGCTGCTGCTGTTGTTGTTGTTGTTGTTGCTCTTGATGGCATTGTTATTGTTGTTGCTACTGCTGGTGTTGCTGCTACTGTTGTTATTGCTGTTGCTACTGCTGTTGTTGTTGTTGTTGGTACTGGTGTTGTTGCTGCTACTGTTGTTGTGGCTTCTACTCGTATTGTTGTTGTTGCTGTTGCTGTATTCGCTGATTTGTGCATTGGTGGGGTTCGCGGACAGAGTGGACGCTGCTTCGTGCAGCTCATGCTATTCCTTTATAAGGCGATAGATGTGGTGCGTGGTTCCCGTGTTCTGCGCCGCCACTTCAAACACATACGCTATGCATAGCAGTGTCTCTTCCGTTTCACGCGCTCTCATTACCTAATCCGAGCGAGATGGCACACAGATAAGAAAAGAAAAGAGAGAGAGTTAGCAGCGGATGCTTAATGTATACAATTAAGCGATAATATTGATAATTACACATTCGAAATTCGTTTAAATTCAACTTTATTTGCAACTATCCGAAATTTGCAATGCATTTAAGTGAAATTGTTAGTAACTATCTGAAATTTGCATTGTATTTAAGTGGAAAACTTTGCAACTATCCGAAGTGGAATGCATTTAAGTGAAAAACTTTGCAACTATCCGAAAAGGAATGCATTTAAGTAAAAAGCTTTGCAACTATCTGAAGTGGAATGCATTTAAGTGAAAAACTTTGCTCTTATGCGAAATGTGATATGCATTTATTTAAAATTCTTTGCAACTATCCGCAATGTGATATGCATTTATTTAAAGTTTCATTGTGATATGTAAAACGTGCACTTAAATACAAAGCTTTCCAACTCTGTAAAATGGAATGCATTTAAGTGAAAAACTTTGCAACTATCCGAAATTTGCAATTCATTTAAGTGAAATTGTTTGCAACTATCCGAAAATTGCAATGCATTTAAGTGAAACACTATGGAACTATCCGAAGTGGAATGCATTTAAGTGAAAAACTTTGCAACTATCCGAATAGGAATGCATTTAAGTGAAAAACTTTGCAACTATCCGAAATAGAATGCATTTAAGTGAAAAACCTTGCTCTTATGCGAAATGTGCAATGCATTTAAGTGAAAATATTTGCTCTTATGCGAAATGTGATATGCATTTATTTAAAATTCTTTGCAACTATCCGCAATGTGATAAGCATTTATTTAAATATTTATTGTGATATGTAAATCGAGCACTTAAATACAGAGCTGTCCAACTCTCTAAAATGGAATGCATTTAAGTGAAATACTTTGCAACTATCCGCAATGTGATTGTGAAATGCATTTAAGTAAACATATTTGCAACTATCCAAAATGTACATTTAAATACAAATTTTTCTGGAATGGAATGCATTTAAGTGAAATACTTCGCAACTATGGGAAATGGAATGCATTGCATTGAAATTCTTTGCTACTATTCGAAATTTGCAATGCATTTAAGTGGAAATCTATGCAACTATCAGAAATGAGCATTGTATTCAAGTTAAATTATTTGCAATTATCTGAAATGCAATGCATTTCAGTGCAACTTTTTGGCAATTATCAATATTATTATTATTACTCCAACTCCAACTCCAATTCGCAACACTCACTTGTAATATTGTAAAATTCTCGAGCACACTGTTCATCATATAGCGTTCAGGTAAATTCTTCAGCTTCTGTATGAAATTGATCATGTACTCGCACATTGGCGAGCGCTGAATGCGATACACGTAGCGATTATTCTCCAGATGTGAATACTCCTTCTCCACCTTTTCCACAACTTGTTTGCCAAAGGAGCAAACGATTGTCGAACACACAAGCTCAATGTTCTCATTGCTTTCATATCTAAAAATAGGAATAGAGATACATAGATAGATTAATCAATGACCAATTCGAATTGGAATCTAGTCAAGTCAAGTGCACTTACTGGCTTGTGACGCCATAGAAATCACCCGATTCGTTGCCAGTCGTTACGTCCGTGTTGAGATCCGCCCAACATTTGACAAGGTAGAACGCATTCTGTGGACCCTTTTCGTAGAGATCTTTGAGACCGCCGGATTTCTCCGGGAATTTGTCAAATATTTGTCGAATGTCAACAGTCTGCAAGCGATGAGGTGAAATATATCATTTAGTATGTTAATTCCGATGTACTCTGAACTCGCAAATTACTCACCTCAAGTGGCGGATCGGAGAAGGATGGCTTGCCGCCTAGCTGCACGAAAAGATGTCGGTGATACTGTCGGGAATAGAATAGAAAAATGCTATGAGATATTTGCTCATTTCTATTACTGAACATATCTTCGAATAACTCTCAATCGTGATGAAATTCTCAGAATCTGTTCTGATAGTAGTTATTAAACATTGCACAACGTTTTAGTTCGTTAGCTTTAAAATGAAATTCTTTCTGAAGCAGACATGGACAGATTGACTGATCATTAGTCATCTTCTTTTACTTATTACTAACGTCACTACTTACGATCTCGTCTCTGAGGATATCCACGAAGGCCGTAAACTCGAGCAAGCGGAATTTGTGCGTGGCAATGGCACGTCCCTCCCATGGCAACTGTGCGGACGGAATACCGGCCTCGATTTCGCCGGACACCGCCGTCGAGGGTTTGCCAGGTGTGTAGGGCGCTTGGGCGAAGGGCTTGATGCTGTAATCATAAAAACTATTGGTCAATGCAAATGCGTTGTGTATACATTACGGCATTCAAATGGGGCAATGCAACTTACTCTTGCGATGTGCTCGGCTGTAGACCGGGTTGCCAAAATTGCTGCAGAGTCACAAAAAATGGGAAGAGAAAACCAAAAAAATATTGATATATATTAATAAGAAATTTGTAAAATGCACATACAAACAATTAAACAGCTGTATTTATTTACATATTAGAAAACACTAAGCTAAGCACTATAGTGGGGCAAAAACATCGAGTTACTATCGAAAACTATCGGCATTCATTGTTCATATTTGGATTTGCAAAAAACATCGATGCTTTTGCAGCACTATTTGAAGCACGAGTTGTTGTCTTTGAGTTGACATGGTTACACAGCAGATGAGATTTTGTTTATATATAGCACGCACGTAAATGATTGGGCGATTGATTGGCTGATTTGATTTGATTGATTGATTGATAGATCGATTTTGATTGGTTTTGGCGAGCTCACTAAACGAATATTACATACAAATACGAGTACATTAAAGACTATTTACTAATTACTTGGCAACACACATTCATGTTAAATAGTACACACAATTCTGCTATCCATTTTTTTGTTTTATGTTTAGCTTATTGCTTATTAATATTTTTGTGATTGCTGTTTGTTGTAAAATTTTGTTTGTTTGTTTTTTTGGCATGTATAAAAGCAAGGAGTCGATTTCAATGGGCAAGCGAGCGGGCGAGAGAGCGGGCATTTCACGATGTCTTCTATCCTGCAGAATCACGAGTAACGAGTAGCGAGTAAACTGTGTGTGTGTGTGACGAGTAACGAGTGAGACGAGTAACGAACATATGAAAAGAAAGTAGCAGGGACGCATAATGAGAGGAGCAGCAAATGGAGAGCGAAAAGTCATATTGAGAAAATGAGAGAGGATCATAACAGATAAAGACATAGAGAGAGAGAGAGAGAGAGAGCATGAGAAACTCTGAAAGAAAGCACACAAAAACAAAACCCTATATAAATCGCTGTTAAAATCGAATGAGCAGTGAAGTTATCGACTTGCGATATCGAATGATTGTTAACGCAGTTGATGAGTGCATTGATATGTTTGTTATCGACATGTTTTCGATGTGATGTGTGCTGTGGTGTGTTTGTGTGTGTGTGGTGGGTGTGTTGCCTGTTAGTGGTTCTTGTATTGGGTTTTTTTTTTGGTATGCAAAACGTGATGTGAAGTGGCTTTTGCTTAGCTTGGCTTGGTTGGGTAACTTGAACGCTTTGCTTACGCCCGGATACAACGGCGGATGGTGCAACGGCGGCGGTGGCGGTTGCCTTGCCAACACATGTGCCGCCGCAACCCCCCCACCACCATCAGCCACAGTTGGTGACACGCCACCTGTTGTCGTTGTTGTTGTTGCTGCTGCTGTTGCCCCACTCGAATGCTGCTGCTGTTGTTGTTGTTGTTGCTGGTGCTGTTGTTGTTGTTGTTGCAGGTGATAGACTGCAACGGACGCTGCTGCATGCTGATGATGGTGCAGATGCAGGTGGTGCGGTAGATTGTGATGGGAATGGTGGGCATTGTTGTGGTGTCGTGGCGACAACGACGACGCCACTGCAACAGCATTGGATGTGGCGCCACCAGCAGCCGCAGCAGCAGCAGTCGTTGCACCACCACTTGCCGGCGACTGAGCCACAGCGGCCGCAGCTGCAGCGGCGGCGGCGGCAGCAGCGGCGGCTGCAGCTGCCACGCCCATCTGATGATGATGGTGCGGATGTTGGTGGCTATGGCTATGGCTGTGACTGTGGTGGTGGTGTGTTGGGTGGCTGTGGCTGTGGTGGAGGTGACTTGGGTGGCTGTGACTGTGGTGATGGTGGCTTGGGTGGCTGTGACTGTGGTGGGCGGGATGCGGCAGATGCTTCGAATGGTGCACGCCCGCCGTCAGCGCTGAGGCAGCCAGGGCAAGATTATTGGCCGCCTGGGCGGAGACAATTTGTGAGCTGGTCATGGAGCTCATGGCCTGCAGGGTCTGCTCTTTCTCATTGAGTAAATGCAAGGACACACCATTGGGTTCCTGGAAAAAGAGTTTTCATTTCGTGATCGTGATCGTGTTCGTGATCGTGTGTCCCTCTCTGTTCTGTTAACTGTGCTGCAAACGATGCGATGTTTCATCGATATATTTCGTGCAATGTATCGATTGGCGAAGAGTCGAATCGCTGCAGCCCTAGATACGCGTGTGAGTGTGTGTGTGTATCTTGTATGTATGTGTGTTTCACATGTGTGCAGGTGTCGTGTGTGTGTGTCTGTGTGTGTGTGTGTGTGAGGATTGCAACACAACACACGCAAGCATAATTAACGTCGCGATCGAAACGAACGAATGTCACACGTGTTTTGTAATTAGAGCAGTGAGAGGGACGAGGTCGAGGGGGAAAAATAAAACTCACACATGGAGAATATAGTACATATGTACATATGTTTGCCGCATATGCCATTCATCATACACATAACATACATACACATATATTTTCACATATTGCCAGATGTTTTCAATATAAAGTTCGCAGTGATTTCCGTTGCATTTATCTGCCGTTTAATGCTAATGCTAATGCTGAAACTGATATTGCAATTGATATTGATTTTGTGGAATGGCCCCCCAGCTTGCAACTGAGATACTCTTCCTTGCTTTTGCATGCTCATCGCTCATCGATATACATACACACATCGATAACAACTTTTCTCAACTACTATTATCGAGGCTAAGCTGCAGCCAGCAGCAAATATATCGATATCGATTGAAGTTTCTTGAGCTATAAACTCGACTTTACTGCAACTAAAAAAACAACAAAAAAAGATTTACTTATACATAGAGTATATGTATGTACGAGTATGTAAAGCATGTGGACAATAGACGAATGGAAAAAACTCCTCTCTAGTTATAATAGCACTATTTCTTTTCTTTCTTTGTGCTTCTTCTCGTTGTTGTGGTTGTTGGTTCTTGTTGCTGTAGTATCTAGTATCTATATATGTAGATGTTGTTTAACAAACTTACGACTTTGATTTTGGCTTGGATTTCACGGAGTTTCCGTCTGGCGAGCACTTGGATGTGAGAGCTCACTTGTTTACGGGTTCTCGTCTTGCCGGTTCGCAATTTGATGTATCGCGCGATTAGCTCGTTGCGCCCTGTAAAACAAAAACACAAAAAAAACAAATCAAGTTATTATCTCTCAATTTTATTTCAATGAAATTTTATATACATATTGTAAAGCTCGGGTAACAGAAGCTGTTACCAACATAACTTTTACAGTGCCACATGAGCCCTTCAGTGAGTGCTAGGGTATCATTTATCGTTTTATCGATATCGTACGATATGTGGTCGCACTCTAACAAGAAGCGAAGAAGGGAAAGCACGCGAAAAAGCAAGATCTATATTAAAAAAGTGTACATTAATTATAATTTCATCATATCTCATTATTCTAATAAATATCCATACTAAATACAAGCCTACAACAAAAAGCCATCCCTTTACAGTTCAGAAGTGGGATCTGATAAGTTGTATGGATTTGAAAGCGTGAAATTGAGGATGATGAAATAGGAAAAGACATTGTGCAGAAACAAAACTGAGACAGAGAAAACCAGCAAGAATAGTCGGCGTTGAAAGTTTGCAGTGAGATGTGTTCTCAAGGTCTGTGTGACAAAGAAAACTGCAAATAACGGATTAGTTCCTTTTTCTTCGTGGCAGACGGATTCAAAGTCGTGGTTACACCAAGAGACGGTGGAGTCTTAGAGAACATAGCAGCAGTGTGCATGTGTGTATTTGCGAAATACAAGACGTTGTGAAATACGTAGCAGCGGCGTACGTGTGTGAGTGTGTGCAGAATTATTAAAAAACAATAAGAGAACTAAACAGAAAAGACAAAATATGCACAAAATAACTGATCTTAAGGTGGATCAGTTGAAATTCCTTCTTCGCGGTGTGGATTTGCCAACATCAGGAACGCGTGCTGAATTAATCCAGAGACTGATCGAGCATGAGGGTTCGACAGAGATTGAGATGCCGCAAGCAGCTAGTCTTGCCAGTCAACAAGAAGATGCAATTGCGTCACAGGCAACAGCTATTTCGAAACTAGAAGGCGAAATGAGACAGCTAATGGAGATGATGTCCCAGTTTATGAGCGTTCAAAGACAGAATACATCGACAGTTCCTAGCCAGCAACCGCTAGCAATGAATAGTGAAATTCAATCACCAGATTCAAACAATGTATGCAGTCAAGGTCAGCAAGTAATTAACACAGCGAGGCAAGCGTCAGTGAAAGAAATAGCGAATACCTTGCCAGAGTTCGACCCCAGTGACAAAAACGCCATCACTGCCAAACAATTCATTGATCGGGTCAACAAAGTAGTTGATGCCTACAATTGGGATCAAAATTTTTGCTGCTCGCCATCTACACTCGCCTCAAGGGTCCTGCCAAGATGTGGCTCGACTCATCACCAGTGGTGCATACCCGATGGAGTAACTTTGCCGAAGCTTTAAACGACGAGTTTGGTATCGAACCAGACGAAGCAGAGATCCACTTCACTATGGCCAATGCAACGAGAAAGTCGAACGAAACTGTTAAAGAATATTGTTTTCGTATGTCAGCCCTTGGTGTTCGGTATAAGCTTAGTGAAGCAGCGGTCATCAGGTACGTCAGAGCCGGTCTACAGCATCGAGAGTTGCAAAATAGCATTGCAGCGATTCAGTTTTATAGTATGAAGCAGCTACGGGATGCAACTGAAAACTTTTTCATGAACCGAACCCGTTTAAGCGAGAATAAGAGGAGTATGCCACCAAAAGATTACAGCGACAATCAAAAAGGCGAGGTCAATGCTAAGTCAGCAAAGCAGAAGGAAGCTTTGAAATGCTATAATTGCGGAGAGTCGGGACACTTTGCCAATTCTTGTCCAAAGCCACCAACAAAAACAAGATGTTCCAAGTGCAATAAGTTTCATGCACGGAATGAGAATTGTCAGTCGGCAACTGTAATGCGCGTGGGCACCTTGCAACCAAACATGCCCTTCCTAAAGAATATTGTTGTCAGCTCGCACTGTTACGTCGCGTTCATTGATTCCGGAAGTGAAGCTAGTATTGTGCGCAGGTCAGTAGCCAAAGAAATTAAAGCCGTTCACAGCAAGTGTGCTATGCAAATCAGAGGCATTTGTGGAGGTACATGTATGTTAACCGAAGCTATACAGTTGGAAATAGTCATCGATGGAAAAAGTGTTTCCGCCAAAGTTTACATTGTCGAAGATGAGATACTCCCAGAAGATTTTCTGTTGGGCCAAGACGTCATCGTAAGCGCTAAACTGTCATTCGATTTTGAGAAGATCCAGTCTAGAGTCAACCGAGCAGTACCGATGTCAGCAGAGCGTCCATGCGATAATTTTCCAAACTTACTTCTTGGTAATTTCGAGAAACAAGAAGTGAAGGACAAAATGCGTGCGTTGTTGGAAAAGCTTCGCGCACAAAACGAAACTTTGATTGCTGATCTGCAGGCAATTGGCAGTCATGATGATAAAGAAATAGTTGAGCTGCAGCAATTAATTGAACAGAGGACACAGCAGATTGAACAGCTGCAATTGGCGCAAAATACGTTACGTGCTGATGCACGGATCACTGAACGAACTGAAGGAAGCATATCAAAAGATTGCAGAAATGGAGGAAGAATTGACCCAATACCAATGTAAAGCGGCGCAGCGCTTGGAGGAACTGCAAAAGCTGCAGCAAGAAGAGTTGACTTGCAACTGGGTGGCATTGACCAAGTACGAGGAGGTTAAGACACAACTTATCGAGTTGCAGCGTTCCGTTGAGTTTTATCAAGAAAGTGAAAAGGAACTTAAGCAAACGCTTGTTGAAAATGAGCTGACTGCACGCTTGCTCAAAAAAGAAGTCGACGAGAGCACTTTACAAGCCTCCAAAGCTATCGTGGAACGTACAAAAGCATACACCGACAAATTACAGCTAGAGAAACGTTTAGAAGAAATGAATGTGCAGCTGGCATTGCTGCAGGACGAGCAAAGACTGCAGCAACAGCAGCAGCAGGAATATCCCCATTGTAGTCGTATCAATAGCATCGATGCCTCCCAATCGGGCTACACATCTGAGGATGTGCCATTGCAATTGGCCAATAATAAAGCTAAAGCCAACGTATATAAAGTAGATGATCTTATTCTGGTCGAGAATAAGCCGTTTGGCACGGGTACCTCCCGCAAATTGGAGCCTCGCTATAAAGGCCCTTTTATTATCACCAAGGTGCTGCCTAACGACAGATATCTAGTCAAAGATTTGCCACATGTTAAACGAAAGCAGAAACATTGCAAATCTGACTACTCTTCCGGCAAAATGAAGCATTGGTGTCAGCTGCCGCCGGATGAATCAGACGAAGAAGACAATGGCAAGATCACAGCAAACGACTCTTGCGAGGACGCTGCGATTTGTCAGGAGAGGCCGAATGTAAAGCTCGGGTAACAGAAGCTGTTACCAACATAACTTTTACAGTGCCACATGAGCCCTTCAGTGAGTGCTAGGGTATCATTTATCGTTTTATCGATATCGTACGATATGTGGTCGCACTCTAACAAGAAGCGAAGAAGGGAAAGCACGCGAAAAAGCAAGATCTATATTAAAAAGTGTACATTAATTATAATTTCATCATATCTCATTATTCTAATAAATATCCATACTAAATACAAGCCTACAACAAAAAGCCATCCCTTTACAATATTATATGTAGAATGTGTAGTCATCTGTTGCCACTCTCAAATAATGGCACATATTTTAAACATATTTCATACAAATTTATTATTTTTTAAGATGTATTCTGTAGGTTCACATCTAAAGCGGTTGGGCATGATGTGTTCTTAGGTTTTTGAACCCGAATTCCAAACTTCGAAACTCAAAAAAAATGAAATAAAATGCCAAGCCCTTTAAAAAAAAAAGGTTCGGCTGTATAATTATAATTTCGTTAGCTTTTCTTGCAATGAATAATTATGAATATTTCAGAGCGCTTCATGCTGAAAAATAAAACGATACAATTGAGTATGCTCGACTGTGCAATACCCGATACTAATTTTAAAAACAATTTCAATGCATATTGGCAATTCATAATTCATTTCATTTGTCACACCAAAGGTAAAAAAGTCAAGGATTAACAATGTTTATTTGCATAATGCGGCTTCAACAACAACAATAAACACAATGCTTCATAAATGGAATTGAAATTGAATTGAATATATTGCAACTCCAGGACATCAGGTGGAAATAAAGGTTATGGCTTCAATCACTTTCCGCTTGAGTTGTGCACAAATTAAATTCAAAGCAGCCTGACGACAATATTCACGTGTAAACGGAATCTCTTGTATGCTCACTGACGTCACAGTCAGCGTCGCAGTCGACGTCGCAGTCGCCGTTGACGTCGTTGCCTTGCCATTGGCCCGATTGTCGTTGTCGTCGTTGCTGTCGGTAGTCAGCAGTCAACAGTCAGAAGTCGGGAACTGGCAACCGGGAACCATCAGCCTGGGGCATCCTTTTCTTTCAGTTTGCTTGGCAGCCGAGGCATTCCCTTCCTCCTCCTTCCCCTTCCCCTGCCGCTGCCTGTAAGCGATCCAGCTTTTATTGTACACACGCTTATGCGTTCACTAATTACATTCTTGGCATAGTTTCAGTTCTAACCGAATAAAATTATTTTCAGCGACTCAAACCCCGTCGCACAGTGAACACAACCAAGCCCAGCAAGCACACGCATATTGCCGCATCTCCCTTCCCTTATCCATTCCCATCTCCATCCCTGCCTTTCTCTGCTGCCATCCCCAACTTTTGGGGATGAGCGCTGCCTTGCCTGTGAGGACGTCTAAGAATTACTAGCACGCCGCACAGACACACACATAGACAACACATTGAAAGTCAAACCATTGCAAGCAAATCCACCAAGGCAAGGCAAGGCAAGGCAAGGCTGCCAGGGCGGCAGGAATGCCAGGGAGGCTGAAGTGTGTGGGAGTCAGTGATACAAAGTAGCTTCGATTGAAATGGAGCCAAGACGATGCTGCTCCAAACATTCAAACACGACTCAAATAAATATGTGAACTAGTTCAACGAATTCAAAAGTCAAATTAATGAATTATTACAAATTCATTATACTTATTATGTACCTTACATTGTTTTGCTTTAGTTTCATTGCCAAAGTTTTTAAGCTGTATTGTAAATACAACTATTTTGCATATGAAGTGTTTTCAAAATAAATTATAGAAGAAGTAATCATAGAAATTACATCAAAATATGGTGTAAAAAATACTATATATAAATATGTAAAAAATTGTTCTATCGAAACCTCTTTTTTGAAATAAATATTTGTAATTTATTATTTTAATAAAGAAATTATATTTCTTAGAGACAAACATGAGAAAATATTTTGAATTCCATTACTGAAATAGTAAAAAATGCAAGTTCGAACAAGATATATTAAAAGATTAACAATTAAATGCAATTGTGAACATGTATGTAACAAATACTCAAGGCATAACATGAAATATAATCGAAGTTTAATCATGGCAACATATTCAAGAAATGAATAGTTCACAAAAATGTATTATTATTTTAATGAAAAAAAGAATACAATTCCTTATTGCAATGAGATGAGCCATAGCGAGTAAGACCTTAAGGCTAAGTTCATAAAATGCGAGTTTACATGGAACTAGGAAGTGAACTAGTTCGCTTCAAATGAATGCAAGCAGTTCAATTGAGTTTGAGTGTGTGCAACCCTTAAAGCGAACGGATGCCAAGAAACATCCCGAGTGCTCAACACACACACACAGAGAGAGAGCGAGAAAGGCGCGAACAATACGCAGATACTTAATATGAATAAGAAGAGAGCTGCATTTCAATTTCTTTACGCTTTAAATCTTAGCAAATCGATGGGCCATGGCCCAAAAAAAGGAAGAGCGGAATTCAAATGGAATTTATGGCGAAACTTTGTGTGCGACACAAATATGTCTGCGAGAGAGTGATAGAGTGTGTGTGTAAGTGTGTGTGCGAATGTGTTTTTGCATCAAATTGATAGTATGTGTTTTACTTTAATTATAAGGAATCGCTTGGATCCGCTTTGCATGACTAATAGAAATGAATCACGTTACGATATTCCAAAGTGAATCACATAGCAAAGCTCTTCGTCGATTCGTCGTATCTATGATTATTTCAATTTGAATCGATTCACAGTTTCACACATGTAGATTTCAATCAATTAGGGCCAAGTGCATGCTGCTGAAACAGATGATGATGATGACAATGATGATGATGATGCGAATACTGTTAGCTATCAATTGAATTGCTTCTATCTCTCGAATCTGCTTGCATCTTGATTCAAATTCGAGCTCGAAATCGGAATCGAAATCGAAATCGAGAAATTGTTAATTATTTATGTGATAAACTGACCTCAAGGTTTATTGCAGTTCGCATTCAATTGATAGATGGCGATAGGTGCAACTAATTGAATAAAGTGTCGTTGCTTCTGCTTCAGCTTCTCTTTGTTGTGAAAGCTTTTCAAAATATATTCAATATGCTCGACTTGCAGATACCCTGCCCTTAGCATAATGTATTCGCTTAGCATGTCTTTCACTCACTGAAAGCTTTTCTATGCTCGCACTCACACTTTATGAATGAATAGATGTTTAACTCACTCGCATTCAAATGTGACAAAGGTTAATCAGTCAATTGATGTGGCGCCTACTATTCCAAATCATTTATGCATAAACACACAAAACGAACAGACGACTATAACACTGTGTATAGTAAGTCTAAGATTTTCATATTCCAATAATTCTTTTCTGTTTCAAAGGCATAAACTTCCACAAACTATTTACAATAATAGTCAATAACATTTTTAATGAATTTATTTTCTATTATTTTGTAATATAATGTATGATATTTGTAAAGCACAAAGAAAAGATCAATTTAAAAACATCACAATAAAGAACCTATTTATTTTTCTCTTTTGTAAAATTTTATTTCCTTGCTCAAATAATGAAATTTTTTCTCAATTCTTTTATAAACATCATATTTAGCTTTATATTATTAAAATTCCTTATAAATGAATCATAGTTAGTTTAATTTTATTAAAATTCTTGCAAAAAAATTAATATTTAGTTTCATTTTGTTAAAATTTATTCTATAAAATTCTTATTTACTTTTATTTTATTAAAATTCCTACTACCGATATTTTGATTATAATGAATCAATTTAACCACTTTTTTAAAACAATATTATATGATTCCATTTAATACCATTTTGGGATAAATTGGTATTTATTTTATAAATTAGAAATGAGATTAATGCATAACAAATTATCGATAATATTCATTTAATATTAAATTCTTTTATTCAAAAATATTTCCAGGGAAAATAAGATAAAATATTTAAATAAGTAACTCAGTATTTTATTTTAATAAAGAGTAAGAAAATAGATTCCACTCTTTTTAATACTGAAGTGTTTACTAAAATATATTGAATTTAATCTTTAATTTTTATACTCATGTTTGAAACTAATTTCATTAAATTTGTTCTCTCTTGTTGGACCTTTTTCTGGTTGTGCACATATTTAGTTTATTAAAATGCCTTTCCTTTCCCCGCTAACTATGCTATGAAAGTAATAATAAACTTTGAAAGGAAAAAAATAAGTATATTATTTGCATTATTATTGGGATTGGGCATGATAAGTATCATGGAGTGGAGTGAAGTGAAGTGAAGTTGTGCCCATTGAAAATCAGTGGACGAGGCTAATCGAGAGAAGCCGCAACATGTGTGGCGGGGAGGGAGGTGGTGGAGGGGGTGGGGGGTGTAACATAATAAGCCAAGTCGCTACTAGCAACGCTGCATATTTGTGGCAGCTGAGGGATGTGGTGGCTGACTGGATGACTGGATGGCTGACTGGATGGCAAAGCTGAAAGTTTTAGGCCACAATTTTCACAGGCAGCGCGGAACACGCGGGATGGATGCAGCTGTCCATCCGCCATGTCATGTGTCATAACCAGCGCCAGTTTGCTGCATTTCTTCTCTCCTCCCTCTCTCTTTCTCTCGCTGTCTGTATGTGTAAATATTTTGAAAATTAACAACCAAACAATGGTTATATTTTCACACATAACGCAGCGACGTCACACTGTTCCCCCTCCCTCTCCATTCCTCTTCCTCCTCGTGCAGTTGTCTCGTGTTTAGCCTGCAGCCGAAAACATTCTGCCAATTTTGCAACAACAACAGCAACAACGTCGCGCGTTTTTCTCGTTTTTACTTTGGCTTTTTGGCGAACAACTTTTGCAGCTGGCAGGCGGACGGACGGACGGACAGACAGACAGACGGACGGACGGGCAAAGGAATTCCCGTAGTGGCTGCTGTGCTGTGGCTGTGGCTGCATTAGCCACGTGTTGGCAATAAATATAAGTTTAGTCGCCTCTTGTCACATCGTTTCGCATATTTAGCCAGCGTTAGAAGGAGACAGCGAGATTGAGAGAGAGAGAGAGGGAGGAAACGAGTCGAGCTTAACGTCGAATCGATTGCATAGAATGCAATACATACTAAATATTTACTAGAGCACTTCGCATGCCGACACAGTTTCCATAATCCCATCCAAAGACAGCACTGCACCAAAATATTATTGCATTTTTATTCACTTCAAAATGATGCAAGCTTATGCGAAATATTTGTAATTAAAATCGATGCAGGTTTCGCTTAATGTTAATGCAATGTCCGAAGAGTCGTATACTTATGCCTACCAGTCGTATACTTAATATTCAGCATAATTCGGAATTATGAATTCCTATCTGCAACTAGCTTATTCAATTAGCATGTGAGCACACCCAGTCGTATACTTAATAATCATAATCATAAAATATAATTCACAAACAATGCAAACAATTTGTTTTTTTATTGAGTCTTAGCGAAGAAAGTTAATATTAGATTAATGCTTTTAAGTGTTTCTAATGAAAATAACGGATCGAATTTACTATGAATTAATTTTACCTTTACTTTTAATTGAATTTATATTATTATTATTATTATTATTAATATTATTATTATTATTATTATTATTATTATTATTATTATTATTATTATTATTATTATTATTATTATTATTATTATTATTATTATTATTATTATTATTATTATTATTATTATTATTATTATTATTATTATTATTATTATTATTATTATTATTATTATTATTATTATTATTATTATTATTTTTAACTTCAAGTATTTCTAATAATAATATCAGTTGCTTATTAAAAGAATCAAGTTTATTTCCCTCGTGAATTGATTATAAGTAAATTTGACCTTTGCTTTTAATTGTATTTTATTTTATTATAAAAGTTTCATATAAAGAGTTGATATATTTTAAACCTAAAGGATAAAATATATTTCGCTTTATTTAAGAAATACTTTTGTGTGGCAAATTACGCCTACTGCAATTGGGTTTTAGTTGATTTGCCTCACAGTCTGGTATATTTTTATCTTTATGGTATATTTCGAATACAGTATTTAATCAATATACCAAATGATGTGTTTGGTATATTTTACTTGTATGGTATATTTAGAATACAATATTTAATCAATATACCAAATGATGTCTTTGGCATATTTTATTTTGATGGTATATTACGAATGTAGTTCTTCATAGAAATACTAAATATGGTCTGCGGTAGATTTTAGTATTTTTGCGGTATATTATTTGGAATATATTAAGAATAATACCATACTGTTTATTCAAAATGAATCTTAACAAATTCTATGAAGTTGTTCTAATAAAAATAGTAGCTGCTTAAATAGCATAAATTTATTTCGCTCTTGAATTAGTTGCAAACAAATGTTATCGCTACTTTTGAAGAAATATTTATGGAAATCGATTTATGTGCTAAGAACCCTTTTGAGGGTTCAGTGATTAGCCTTTTATGAGCACAAATCAACTGTAATTTATCACTTGCAGCTTATTAATTGATTCCCTCAATTGTTCTACAAAATGTACTACGAGAAAAAGGAAAAACCTTAAGCGATTTTGGGCTCACAAATGTATGCTATAAGCACGGCTATGACCACAATCCTTGGGGGTGCCGAAGAGCGACTAAACAAATCACTCGTGTTTGTTCCATTTAAAGTCAGGTCCCCAGGTGGCCAGCGACCAAGAGACCAAGAGCAACGAAGGTGTCAGCTCGGTGTGCTCAAGGCAAGGTAAGCAAAGTGAAAAGTGAAAATTAATTACTTGCTTAAATACAAACACAAATACTTTGGGGCAACAGACAATGAAATGACGACCAAAGGAGTGGGGAGGGGGAAGGGACAGGGGGAAGAGTGTTTTCTGGCCGTTTAAGCTCAGTCTGTGGCAAAACAAAGCACACAACATGCAGCCAAGGGACAGAGACAGGACATGGCTGGCATTTGGGCCAATGGGCGGTCTATGGCCAACACGCAGAGTGAGAGAGAGACGGAGATCGGGGCTCAGTCCGAGAGCATAAAATGAAAACAATATCCTCTGGGACATAAATTACAAAACTTGTTGTTTATGCGTGTAGACGTCTCGAATAAAACACGCAGGATGCAGGACAGCAGCAGCAGCAGCAGCAACATGCTGTGCCTACCTTTGTTTGAGCTCAGGATGAGCAGGAGCAAGAAGAACACACATTCTCACAATTTGCTGTCGTAATTCCATTGAGCCGCCATTTGGGTGCGGCCAACACCAAGCAACGAGCAACGAACAGACGGTAGACAGCAGCTAAGGAAGACAACAACAAAATGTTGTCTGTCCTTTTGGCTTTCATTATGCAGTAAATACTAGTACATAGCCATCGTCCTTTTAGTGTGTGTGTGTGTGTGCACCTTCTTGCACGCTCACAATTTAAGTTGTCAGCACATTTAGAGCGGCTAAAACGTTTCGCCGCACACGGTGTCAAACTTTCAACGCTGTTTGTTGCCACCATCGCCTGTTGCCATTCCCATTCCCATTCCCATTCCCAACCCAACTCTCAGCCTTGCCCAGCTCAGCTGAGTGTTTGGCCCACCCCAAAAAACACAACCTTCTCCCCTTCCCCTTCTCCTTCTCCTTCGTCGACCTCTCGCTAACCCACTGAAATCAACCTGGGCACAAAGCGCTTTGACACAACTTTCAGCTCAAGGTTCAAAGTACGGAATTTATGTTTTCTTTCCACGGGCCGCCGCAAACATACGCCAACAAAAAAATATGTATGCTATATATACATACATACATACATACATATAGAGCAGAGCAAGAATTTACAGCTTGACTGCAGTCAAACACGACTGGCAGATACCCTGTACTTTTTTGTCTTCTCAAAAATGCTCAAGACCGTAGCACTCTAACAATTTATGTGCTATTTAACTTGCTTATATGATGCAATCTATACAGATAAAGAGTATATTCGATATACTATATATATAAAGTTAGATAGAATTGCGCATAAGTTGTTTAATGATATCGTTAAGATAGAAAAGTTGAAAGAAATATTTTTCTATTTTAAAAATTGAGTAAAAGCTCTAATAGTACTCCATATAATCATTGTTGTTGTTTTTTAGTTTACAAATTTAATTTAATTTTGAAATGTATAAAATGAAAACAATAATAATTTATTTGCACTTTAATTTGAGTTGTGTTGTTTCCTTTATATTTAATGCTTTCTGTTATTTCCAAGTTTATAAAATATCAAAAATAATCATTTAATTTTACGGCCACAGCAAAATATAGTTCTTTAATAAAAAGTTCTTATGTACTTTTTGTCGTATATATTTAGTTAATGCTTAAATGATCAGAAGCTCAATGAAATACTGAAAACGTGCCGAGAAACCGAAATCTTAGTTCAAGAAGTGCGATTATTCGTCTATTATTATTATCATTACTTTATGGATTAAATATGAGATTAAATCAAATGGCATTTGCCAGGGAGAGAGGGAGCAAGAGGGGGAGCAAGAGGTGGGGTGGGCTGGGCAGACATCAGATAGGATAGAGTTTCGTGTGCAGGGTATAAGAACACAAAACACAAGCACACAGAGCACAAACAAAAGCAAAAACAAAAACAACAAATAAAACCAACAGCGGCAACCGCAAAATTCCTGTTTGTTTTCTCTTTTACGCCGCCCCATTTGATGCACCCACACACTCACACACACACACACACACACAAAGAGAAGAGTGCGAGAGAGAGAGAGAAAGGAAGAGAAGGATGTAGGGACGACAGTCGGTGAAACTTTTGTGGGCACTTTGTCGTGAAATTCATAGCAAACCAAAGCGAAGCGAACTGAACTGAAGTGAAGTGAAGGGTTTAAGTATAGTGCAACTACTAAAAGTATGTATTTGAACACTCACACATGCATATATGAATTAAGTGTTAAATTAAATTGTTACGTTTGTTAACATTTTGATATTCACTTCACGACGATCGCGTGTAAAAAAACTGCAAGTTTACTTCATTGTGTGACCAGCCTGACATTACTTGGTTAATACCAAATACTAAATATACTGTTTGTACTTACCATACATTTTGCCCTCATCGGACAATATGATTTTCCTGCGTCCACATGGTGGATATATTGACAGTGCTTCTTGAAAGCTTTGCTCAATGTCCGGACTCCAGACTCCCTCGGCATCAGCGGATGACAAATCCTTTTCGTCCTGCAATTGTTCAAAAGCATAAACAAATCAAGAGATAGTAATATTCAGAGAATTCCTATTCATGCAACTCATGAAAATGGATTGTTTAAACTCAACAAAAAAAAAAGAGACTATTTATATTTTATGACTCGTTCCATTTACATTTTCTAGTTTTCAGTAAAAAAAAAAATTTGCCTTGTTCTGCTTCCCACACTTATTTAATATGCTTCACAAGTATTTTAAAGTGTCACACTGGATTTAGCTATAAATTCACAACTTGTCCTAAATATTTAGTTAAGCAAAGTAGAGCTAATCGTTTGAAATAAATAATATTGTGCCATTTTTTCAATATTTGCAAGTTGAATTTCGAATGTAGGAAAAGTAGTTTCAGAAATCTTTGACGTAAAGAAAATTTCATTACTTGTATTTTAAAATATTGAATTAAAATAGATTGTTAAGATGAAGCTACCTTACATTTCGAAAATAATTTGGAACACCTCCATAATTTAAAACTATTTTAACAAAACTTTGATTTAATTAAAAATTAAAGTTTTAAATTGAAAAATAAATATGTACTTAGTTAATTTGTTTGCTGTGAAGTGCGAAGTTGTTTAAAATTGTATTCAAAAGGTTCTTAATCAAGTTTATCAACGATAATTTTGTGTAGTTTTATTTGAACTGTATATTGAAAGATACATAAACAGAGAAATTTGTGTCTCCTTATATGTAATTTTTTTGCAGTTAAGCAAATAAATAAAATGATAATACAATTGTATTCAATATTCTAAAGGACAATCAAGAATATTGTAGATAAACTGGTGTTGTTTTACTTTTAAATTTGCAGAACAAATGAAGTGAAAATTAAATAAAATTTAGAGGCAACATTTTCTACACACTTAAATTAATTCTTTTGCTTGTAAAACCAAAAGCAAATAAAATATGAATAAAAGAATTTGAATCGAGGATTTAGGATAAGTAAATATATTGTTGTTTTGTACTCACATCGCTCATGTCGCCAACATCCAAGTTTTTACTGTCCACCATGCTGCCATTTGTGTCTGCCGATCCCAGTGGACCAGGAGGACCGGCATTCACTGGTGCCCACGGAGATGGTATGGTGCCGGGTCCGACTGCAAAACAGAGAGAGAGAGAGAGATTAGAAATTGTTGCGTGTGTGGACAACGTCAGAATTCAGAATTCACAATTTTAAAGTGCGGTTTAAGCTTCATAAATCTGTGTCATCATCATCTTCATTATTATTATTATTCATTATTATTATTGTCGTTGTCATCATGCTGTCAGTCAGTCAGTTAGTCAGTTAGTCAGTGATGGTGTCGCCACCCTTAAGCACACAAACAATTGTGTATCCACAATCAACCTGTCTAACAGACACATCCGTGTCCGGGGTGTTGATATGTATTATGAATTTGCGTGCTGGGCACACAGATGAAAAGCGCTCCAGCACACACTTAAGTACGTTTTTCATTTGATATATTTAACAATGGCGCCAATGGCGACTAAGTGGGGCGTGGGCGTGGGCGTGAGGAAGGCGTTAGACAACGGAGACAATCATCATCATCATCGCGCCTACTCCAAATTGATAATCAGCACACAAACACAAGCACAAACACACAGACAGACAGACAGACAGCAGGCACTTGGCCAAATGCACACAAGTGGCATCATGTTGTGGCATTGTCTTGGGGCAGCAGCATCGTCAAGGCAGCCATCAAAGTCAATGCTCATGCAGCAGCAACTGCACTAATTGAACAATTCGGCATAGCAGTCAAAAGATTGCAATGCATTTGATTTATCATTGGAATTCAATCTGAAGCGAATGTTGGATTGAATGGTAAGGTCAGTTAATGTTTGTCAGGGAAGTATTGCGAAATATTATACATATGTAGAAATCAATAAAGGTAATTTTTAAACGATTTTTCAAAATTAACTTTTACTTTAACTTTTTTATTTAATTTAATTTGACTAATTTGAAAATAAGTTTAATCTCATAACTACATGACATTTGGTTAAAATATTGACTAAACTGGAAAAGGGTTTTAGGGTATTTAACAATTTTCCAACGGGAAATGTTTCAAACAAGTTCAATGAGGCATTTGGATTGAAAATTTGATTGTGATCATTGAATACTAATTCAAATATTGTATAATATATTTTCTACTCTATGATACCTTTTAAAGTATTGATATATTTGTCATTATACCAAATACGTCATTTGGTATGTTCTGGTATTTCTTATTTTATTTTAGTAGCGATCGTATAATGCTTGGAATTCTAATTCAACACTTAAAATTTAGTATATTTTATGCTTTTTGGTATATTTTCAATGTTGTGGTATGTCGTTATACTAAATATACGATTTAGTATATTCTAGCATTTTAGTTGCGATCAAATACAATTCCCAATTAACAATTGAAACCTGATATATTTAGTACTTTTGGTATATTTTCAATGTTGTGGTATGTCGTTGTACCAAACGTGACATTTGGTATATTTTAATGAAAAAGACGATTTCGTACTGAAAATGGGTCACTTGATAATAATGTTGATACCGAAAGGATTAGATAGATTGTATATGCAAACAAAACTATATAAATTTAGTATATTTTATGCTTTTTGGTATATTTTCAATGTTGTGGTATGTCGTTATACTAAATATACGATTTGGTATATTCTGGCATTCCAGTTGCGATCAAATACAATTGCCAATTAACAATTGAAACCTGCAATATTTAGTACTTTTTAGTATATTTTCAATGTTGTGGTATGTCGTTGTACCAAATGTGACTTTTGGTATATTTTAATGAAAAAGACGCTTTCGTACTGTAAGTGGGTTAATAATGTTGATACCGAAAGGATTAGGTATGTTGTATATGCAAACAAAACTATATAAATAGGCAGGTGTGAAAGTCATAACAAATATATATTGTCGAAGGTTTGCTCCTGAATGTCTGGCATTAGAATGAATATAATGAATTGTGGAAATATCATGTCAGTAAGTGTCAATAACTTTCTCGCTTTTGCTTGCTTCTAGTTTGCATTTGCACAGTCCATTACATGTCTTGGCCATCATTACAGCACTCTAGAGTATTGTTAATGCTTTCAGGCAGCGGCGTGTATCACAATTTCCATTAACCATTTCGTTAAAGGTTCTCCTGACCTGCCCGAACGTGATATTATCGAATATCCTCAAAAGTCATTAGCTGCAAAGAAGTTGGCCGTTCTCTTTTTGTGTGTTCTCTTTACTTTTTTAATGCTACACACACAGGTAGACAATGCCAGAGTCTAGTCTTTGTGGCAAGTCATTAACTACTGCAACTGAGATTGCGATTGCGAGATCAACTCACCGGAGAGACTTTTGAATTCCTCAAGGGAATCCAAATGTTTGGAGAACGGCGCCAATTTGGAGCCGTTATCGTGGTCGTCTTTCAAATAAATTTTGGCAACTTATTTCACAAAAAACAAAATCAGCACAAATATCTCACAAACACATCGATAGGGGGGAAACAGTCACAACACAAGCACAATAACAATAACAAAAAAACAAAGCAATAATATATTTATGTATTTATGGATTATTAAGGATTAATTCTTGATGTTTTTGAGTATCCATTTAGTGGGTGGAGAAGGGGGGACGCGAAGGGGAAGGCAACGGCAACGACGACGGCGACTGCGATTCGAGAAAAATGAGAAGAAAAACGCGTCTGTTTGATTGGAACGCGCTGTGGAAACTGAAAATGCCTTTCATTTTTCACTAATTTCTGGTTTTTGTTTTCTCTGTGTGTGTGTGTGTGTGTATAGACAGGGGATGATGGCATAACGCACGACAGGATGCAGTCACACACACACACATTCACACACAGAAGCATAAGGGAAGGCGAACCCAAAATGCCAAAGGCAACGCCGGCAGCGACGATGACGACGACGACGACAGCGTTGTGCGTCATGGGTAGATGAGAATCAGGGAAATTCCAAGAATCGCCAGCAAAGAAATTTCATTTCAAACCATGTTTTTTAGCGAGCTATAGCTCAAGCTAAGCGCTTATCCCCAACGTTGTTTTCCCCACAGGCGTTAGATATCTCAAAAATGGTCGAAAGCTCAAAGCAACATGTGAGCGTGCCTTTAACAATTCCCAACTGTACACAGATCGCCAGCTAAGTATGTATCGGTGTGTGTGTGTGTGTGTGTGTGTTTGGGGTGGGGGGAGCTGGCACAACCCGAAGCCGATAAAAACTGGGCAACTATTTAATAATAATGCATGCAGCGGCTGCATTGCCACGCTTGCTGCAGTCAGCACAGGACACAGGACACAGGACACATGAGGCAGGGGTTGCTGCTTTGCTCCTCGCTTTTAGGGGTGACTATTGCCATTTCTCATAATCTCCCTCAGCAAGCGAGCACAGCGACTGTGTTTGTGTGTGTGTGTGTACAATATTATCATATTAATTTTCGGGCTGCAACGCTTCCGGTTCATTGTAATTTCCCAATTAGAACCACACACACACACAGCGTTCTCCTAGGCTCGACTAGGACTCGACTCAACTCGACTCACAGCTGCTGCTGTTGTTGCTGCTGTGGCTGCGACTGCTCGAGCATTAATAAGGGAATGTATTTTGGGTTGTCTCCCAGCTACCCTTGGCAATTGGAATTTATGGTATTTATTGTATTTCGCTTGCATTTCTCTATTTTCTCTTCGCTTTATTCACGCTCTGCGACCGTGAACAGCTGTAAGCCAATGCGACGCTTCAACTCGTTGTCGTTGCTGTTTGCTGTTGATGTTGGCGGTGATGATTGTGGTGGTGGCTATACTATGTTGGTGGTTGATGGTGGTGCGCTGGCAGACAGGCAGTCAGGCTGTCAGGCAGTCAGGCAGGATCAGTCACCCCACTTGAAATGCCAGCGAGCGAGCGATGCGTGAATCGCAGCCCTTAATGGGCTGATCCTTATTCAAATCTCTAGTCTACACCCCACCTCAGAAAGTGTCCTTTGCAATGTGTGCAAAAAAAAAAAAACAAAGCAAAAACACGCAGCGAGGTGTGCTCGACTGTGAGCTACCCCAACTTTAGTGTAAAGAAATCAACTTGCGCTTTGAGCATGCGCAACTGCTTAATACCCTGACATGCGCATGCACCTTGAGATTGTATGTCGAATGAGAGGCAGGGAAGTGTAGATAATAGATAAAATAATATATAATAGATAGTTTTACTCTCTTTTTTTAGTGAGTATTATAAAAATAATAAATGTAAATCTTATTCTTCGGTTTTTATTATAAAAGTCAACTTTTTGTTTTCATTTCTTGATTTATATAATAAAATTGTATATTAACTGTTTTGTTTTATATAAATATTTAAAGTTTTTAATTTTTTATTATTTGCGATTTACATTATTAAAATAAAATATAATAATTTATAATTTTAATGAGCAATTAAAGTTTATTTTATTTTGAAGTTCGATTTCGATTTATATTAAATAAAATATAATAAATAGATCAAATAGATATTTTATTTTAAGATTTGTATTATAATATACATTTTTAAATTTTTCATGACAATTATTTGTGATTTTTAGAAATTCCTTTAAATTTAATTATTGATTTGGTTTTTAAAATTGTAAATAAAAGTTAACAATGATTATGAATTCCGATACAAAATAATATTCGTGGTAAAATAACATTCGTTGCTTCTTCTCATTTGTTCTTAAGATATTTTTTAGGATCTGGTTTAAACTCATGATTATTTATAGTAATCTCTGCTATTTATAGAGCGATCTAGCTGAAATTTGCTGGGCACACTTAAGTCATAATAAGATCTATGTTGCTAGCTAGTTAAAGGTGATGCTCTCAAAAATAAACAAATTAAGCATTTCTTGATATTTTTTAGAGTCGATCTTATATTGAAAGTTATAAGCTTAGACAAAGTATGAACCCAATACGAATTTTTAGGATAGTTTTGCTTCGTTTATTCGAGTGCAGGGTATGTGAACAATATGAAGTAGATGTGAGCAAATTAACCCCTAACCTACACCACAGCACACACAATGTATGCAGGACAGCGCAAGTAGCAGAAGAAGAGGAAGAAGTAGAAGAAGAAGAAGAAGGAAGGAGTACAACTGACAAAGGCAAACGCCTGGACACAGTGGCACACAGTCGTCGCATTCCTTGGTGTGCGCGAGTTATCAAAAATATGTATCGCAAATATTTGGCAGGACATGCACGGAACAGGCCGAAAACAAAAGGAGAGCACGGAGAGTGAGTTGCAGTCAGTTGAAAAAGGATACGATGCGAGTACCTTTGCATAACACATACTATATATGTTATGTATATAACTGTCCTTGGGATCCGTTTGCATTGAGTGTGTGTGTGTGTGTGTGTGTGTTTGCTACCCTTAAGGGATTTCCCCTGTCACATTTCAAATTTGAAATTTGAAATTTTCTCATTTCCATATTGCCATTTGGCATGGCCAAAGGCAAGGCAAGGTGGTGATAGTTCATCATCAATCAACTCACTCTTTGCGTATCTGTATCTGTATCTGCATCTACGCGTATGTATGTATCTCAATGTGCACTTGAAAAATTCAATCATCTTTTATAAAACGCCGCGGCATCAACTCAACTGAGAGCTTTAGATTCGAGAATTGAGCAAAAATGAGGGTTTAACCCTTTATTATAGTACGACACACAGGTTAGGTTCTCTCAATTGAATCTTGTACTTTTTAAGGGTAGGCTGACACGCTGTTTAATGAGCTAGCGCGACAAACACAATGACAGATCCACTTCAGATGGCAATGCATTACTCTTTTTTTTGTTGCTGTTCTTGCTGTTCACAATTTCTACATTTTAATTAGTACATTTGCACTTCAAATTCTGATGAAATACACAAAGTATAAAGAAAACGGACGAGCAACTGGAATTTCTCATTTACATTTTTTCACTTGTGCACAAACACAAACAAATGAGAAAGCTACAGTCGGGAAGTTCGCAATAAAAACAAAAAAATATGGTATTATTCTCAGAATATACCAAATTAATATACCGAGACACATACGAAAATATACCGAAAGCTATATATGATTGGTCTATAAAGGCGTTATCCCTTTTTAATAGACACAAAACATAGCGGTATTTTTCGGATAATATACCGAATTAATATACCAAAACTAATACAAAAATATGCCAAAAGTTATACATATATGGTCGGACTGAGGGCGCTATCCATTTTTTAATAGACAAAACATTGCGGTATTTTTCGGAAAATATACCGATTCATTATACCAAAACTAATACTAAAATATACCAAAAGTTATATATATGTGGTCGGACTGAGAAGCCCCTAAACATTTTCAATAAGGAAAAACATTGTGGTATTATTCTGAAAATATATCAAATTTATATACCGAAACAAATACTAAAATATACCGAAAGTTATATATGGTTGGGCTACTAATTTGCAATAAAGACAACACATTTCAGTATTATTCATAAAATATACTAAATAAATATACCAAAATAAATACTTAAAAATATACCACTATATACAAATTTGCAATTTGCTGCCAAGTGAACACCCACGAATCATTTAATAATCATATTCGAGTCTGCGATGTGCAAAATCACGAAGCTTTTTCTAATTAAATTATGAGTTTGAATTTGACATCAACTTTCAAAGAGATTAAGATTACAAGATTGAGGGAAATCGGGCTAGTTAACATATTTTTGAAATGAATATAAATTAAATGCTGATTTATGGCAATGTTAGTTGCAGTTTTCTTTTCATACTCGTTGGCAATAAATTGCAGTTTAAGCATTTGTAAAACACGTGCTTTAGAATGCGAGTTTTAACTGAAATTCAGGTTGAACTACAGAGTCTATACTGAGTGACATTTTGGTCATGGTTTGTCGTTGGATCGATTAAGAACCGGAAAGAAAGCCATATATGTACGAGTATATATATAGACAGGTTAACGTTAACTGTTGTTGTGAAAGGATGCATCTAATAATAATAAAGAAAAGAAACAAATAATGTTCTCAATTTGCTTTCCCTTTGGCCGCAGGGTGCGGACACGGAGTCCCGATCTCTTCAACGTTTTGTTGTGTCGTATCTATTGGGGATCTGTCCGCAAGCGTGTTTAATTGCTTTGCCCAGAGACAGAGAGAGAAAGAGCGGGAGCGAGAGATGCAAACTGGAGTCTCGACTCTATGTATAACAGTTCTCAGCCAGAGATCAACAACAACAACAACAACAATAGCTGGCTGGCTGCTGGAGCAGCTTTTTAGTTTGTTTCTAAACCGGTTAACAGATTTTTAGTCGCTTGTCGAGGGCGACAGGAGCGAGCGTGAAAGAGAGAGAGAGAGAGGGGGGTATGGAGAAGGGGGTCAGAGTGGGGCTTAGCTGGAACTGGTTTACGTTTAATGGGCAGCTGGTGATACATCAGCAACAGCAGCAACCACAGCAGCCACAGCAGCAGCCACATGCGATTGTTTGCTGTTGGCCAAGTTAATTTTTATTTCATTTCGATTTGATTTGAACGCTACGGCATCGCCTTAGGGGTTAGTGGCAAAACTATCATATCGTAACTACTTCTATCTATGTATCTACTCGTACTCGTATATCTATCTGCCAGACATATGACATCGACTGACCAATCGACCGCGCTTCGTGATCGTGCACACACTCACACTTGCACCGCTCACATTTGAGTCGCTGACATCGGTGACCAAAGCGCTGTGCGTCAACTGCTCCATCGTGGACTCCGTCTCCTCTTCCCTCTCCTCCAGCTTTGGCTGATCGAGTGGGTCTTGTCCCTCCAGCCGGAGACGGAGCAACTCTTGTCGCTGCACCGACAAATAACCGAGCTGCGGACGCGTCAATTGACTGGACGCCGGGGCGGGGTCAAAGGACATCAGCTGACCGAAGCAGACGTGACGCAGCATACGAAACTGATTGAGCATCTCCTTCAAGTACATGTTGTGCAGCCCCCGATAGACTTTCGGCCACGACGAGAGCGTTGTGATGCTCCACAGCTGGCACGAATGCGTCGCAAAGCTGCCCTCCTTCGACTCGGCAACAAAGGCCACACAACCGGCGAGCAGATAATCGTTGCGCCACTGCTCAAAGACCGCAGGCTGCAACAGCTGGCGGGGCTGAAACGGTGGATCATAGCACAGTTGAGCGGCGCCCCAGAGATACGGCACAAACTGATAATCGTCCAGGGAATAGGCGCCCTCAAAGCCCGCCGCATTCAAACCGTACTGCGACTGCAGACGACGCACGCACTTCAGATACCGCTGGAAGAGCAACAGAGCGGCAGCCGGTTCATCGGCTGGCAACAGCACCTTGATGCGAAAGAGTGCGCACAGGAAGAAGAGGAAGCTGAGCTCGTGGCCGGTGCCGTAATCGAGACGCGTCGGATTGCCAAAAGCGTTGGCCAAATACTGACCCAGCTCGGCGACATGTTCGCATTGCTGCGGCGGCAACGCCTGCTCCACCAGGCCAAAGATGCAACGCAGCATAGTTCGGGACCAGCTGCGATACGCTTCCACAATGGTCAAGCGCTTGATTTCGCGATACTGTGTTTGCTGTTGCGGTTGCTTCACGCCAACGGAGACGATGCCGCCGAGATCGACGCCACGTTGCGACGCCGTCATCTCGAGCAGGCGATCAAAGATGCCGCACAGCCGCTGCATTGTTGCACTCACTGGATAATCGCCTCGCACCGACTGCTGTTGCACTCCCTGTATCGCAATGCTCGTCCTGCCAATGTAGCCGAGCAGCTCGTGATACGCCACCGAGCTGTGCCATCGCACCGTGTCTGATTCCTTGCTGATGCGCAGCACAGCTCCATAGCTCGGTTTGCCAAAGTAGCGAGCGACTTTTGTCTCCTGCGGCTCGCAGTATTGCACTTGCGTGGGCGCGTTTTTCTTAGCCATCGAAAACGATTTTAGCAATTGATTGAATGTATTTCTTTTTTTTTTGGTTGTTGTTTTTCCCTCTGTGTGTGTGTGTGTGTCAAAGTTAATTGAGTGGAATTTCCCAATCACAGAGTTAATAGTCATGGCTTGGCTGGATTTTCCCCCAGTTAGTATGACACAGCGAACATAACATTAACAGCAACTGTTAACAGCTGTTGAGTGAATGCATACGAAGCTATGTTATTGCAACGATAACTTTAACAGCAGCTGTTAAATTCTATTGGGGTAAGGTACTCAAAATTGTAAGCCTACCTATCTTAATTAATTGAATATATGAAATAAACCCAATGATTACATTTTCCAATTTGGTCTATAGACCAAATCTTTTCCTAAATGTATACATATTCCATAATACGTTCTTTACAATTTAAATACTCATCTATGTTATTGCAGCGATAACATTAACAGCAGCTGTTAACTTCTATTGGAGTAAAAGCATTTGACAGCTTGAAGGAAATTGTAAACATATTTTTAAAAAATTGTGAAATACATTTCCTAATACGGTCTAGAAGTTTTCAATTCAACTAAGCATGGTAGACATCATTGAATAAATGAATGAATACATATTTTAATATATTCTATGATATTGGAACGATAACATTAACCGCAGCTGTTAAATTCTATAGGGGATACTATTTAATGAATGAAGATAACATCTTTCTATAAGCTCTAAAAGTGTAACCTTTGAACAGTATTTGTGTTTATTGCAGCGTATCTTCCAATAAGTTTTATAAACAATTTAAATGCGCAAATTCAGTTTCTATTAATGTAACATTTCACTGTTAAGTTTGCAAAACATTATTTAGTTAAAAACACTTCAAACGTAAAGCAAATTGTGAACATAATTTAATATTATTTGCGTTCAGTCATCATAGAATCACATAATATCGTTCAATATGTTAAGATATGAAATAAAAGTTTCAAATTGAAATTTGGATTTATGTTATTTCGACGATAAATTTTACATAACATCAAAATGTTAAGCTTAAACATAATACATATTTGAGCAAAACATTTAATGATTGTATCGATTTTAAAAATATTTTTATATATTTTTTCCTCAAATTTCATAAAACAATCAAATTGTTTTTATAAAATTTGTAAAAAAAATCTTGAATTGAAATTGAAAATTTGCTAAATAAGCAACTTTATTACGAAGACAGCGAACTTTTAAGTTTTGTAGCGTTTCAATTATCATTATAAAAATGCTTTACTTAGACGAGTGAAAAATTATAACAATTCGAATTAAACTACAAGATATTGGGGAAACTACAACTTTATTCAACTTTTGCCCACGCATTTAAGCATAGAATGGAGTATTGGTAAATGCATAAAATAGTGGCTATTTAGTAAGCTGGTCTATTCCCATGAGTCACTCTATGATTAATACGCAAAAAGTTTTGTGTGTCGCCAAATTTGTAACTCATCCGACGTGTGGACCAATTGAAAACAGGTACAGGGTA
Source organism: Drosophila nasuta (assembly GCF_023558535.2). Taxonomy (NCBI): domain Eukaryota; kingdom Metazoa; phylum Arthropoda; class Insecta; order Diptera; family Drosophilidae; genus Drosophila; species Drosophila nasuta. The sequence goes on along the minus strand of NC_083459.1, from coordinate 11,607,217 downwards.
TTAAATCACACATAAATTATCTAATTTGAAATAAAGTTTATTCATAACACACATGTACTAATTAATGAATGTATTATTTATGTAACCACACACACACAGAGACACACATTGAGAATTGCTTGGCAAAGCATTCAAGCGTCGCCGCTGCACAACATGACGTATGACGAATATTTATTGAAAATGTAAACCGCGAAAACCAACAAGTTTTGTTTTCTTTTATTAATTCGTAAAACAACCATAAACAATACAACCCACATAACATCGATTAGTTCTATTGAATTAAATGTTTTTTTTTTTTTGTGTTTTTGTTGGTTTTTAAAGAGATTTCATAAGTGAGAAACAACAAAAGGGCCTCGAGCAGTTTTGCTGAAAACATTTCCATAGATTATTCAATCCCACACATTGAGATAAATAATGCTGTAATTTGTAGTTTTATCCATTACAAAGTAGAATTGCATATTGACTACCAGTTGAAGCAATAACAGTAGCGAAGTGAGTGTGGCTAACGTCACGTGCTCCAAATGTATTGTGTATACAATGTGCATTGCCAAACACTGTTAACAGTTAACAGAGCGCGAGAGCAGTCTGTTAGTGTTAGTATTAGTGTGTGTGTGTGTGTGCGTGCGTCTGTTTGAGTGAGCGAAGTGCAATGCATTTTGCAATAACTCACTCTCGCACGGAAGCACATTCGATTTGTGCGAGAGAGAGAGACAGAGGGAGCAGCATCTTTTACTCGCAAGTTCTTTTTTGCTTAGCTCACACTCTCCCACTCTTTCTCTCTGTCGCTCTCGTTGACTGCCCCACGCCGCGCGTTCATTGACTAAGGTCTCGGCATAGGGCTTAAAATTAAATCGATGAGTCAGACAGGTGACCGCCGTCTTCGTCTCCTGCCTTACCCCCCACCCACAATAATAATACACACACACAGCCTGCTGCGTATGCACTGAGCACTTTCCGAGTGAGTGCATTGAGAGTTGAGTGCGCTGAGAACGTCTTTTTTTTTGTGTTTCGTTTCGTTTCTTTCGATTTTCTATTTTCTGTGGACCAACGCGGCGTGGCGAGTTAACAGCTGAAAGTGTTGTGTCAGTGTATGGGTGTGTGTGTGTGTCTATGTTGGTGTGAATGTTTAGTTATTATTTGTTTATTTTATTTGTCTGTCAACAGCAGCAGCAGCAGAAACAGCAGCACACTTTGAATAATTGGCAACATTTCTCCGACCAACAAAACGAAACAGGAAGTGCGAAGCAAGTCACGTACTTCAAAAACAGAACACAGCGGCAGCGGCAAAAACAAATGAGTGCCAAAGAGAGCAGCCAAAAGAAGAGAGCGCAAAACTGTGTAGAGTTGAGTTGGGAGCATCTCAGCTGCACTTTGAATACTCTGCGTGTGTGTGTGTGTGAGCGGAGGGTGTGCGGGGGGTGTGCACATGATCTGCAGCGGCGCTTGAATTGCATGTTAATAGCAGAGCTTGTCATCGGTCATCATCCAACTGACAGACGACACTTTTTTAATGTTTTCTTTATTTTTATTATTTTTTTTTTTTAATGCTCTTTCAAGAATCACATAATAAATATACTATTTTATATGTAGTCCAGAGAGTAGCTGGTATTTTTGTTTTTGTAACTTTGAATTCTGATGGCGCAAAGTGTGACAATGATGATGATGATATGTTATATGATATGATGTGGGGAAGCTCAAGTGGAATATTTGCCAATTTTTCACATTCAATGTTGTTTTTGGGCTTCATTTTGTGAATGAAAAGGATGAACAAGTAATGAGAGATGGCAGAATAAAACCAGACCGCAGCGCAGATTTACGAAGAAACGGCATTACGTAGAACTTTTCGATAGATAAGTAAATAATGTGTGTGTTCAGATTTTAAATTTGGTTGAAAATTTAACATGAATAAGCATCAAATTCATTCGAGATAATGACATTCATAAAAGGAGGAAGTCAAATACAATTTGTTTGACTGCATAATTATGAATATTCATATTGTCCATACATATGGTATATTTATATACTATATTATCTGTTTAAATTCATGCAAATGATTGTTTATTTTGTGTGAGTCATAAGACTTGTTAAAATACAATCAATTTGTGCTTATGAATTCAAAGATATTCTTCACTGCAATCCGATTGTTATACGATAAAGTTTTCTTTATTCTTTAAGTTCGAATTAAATTGAATTTCCGAAACCCTTACACAACTTTCTCATCACTATAATAACTAATCTATATATATTTAAAGATTTCATTAAATACTTTTTTTTCATCACATATGTGATCATTAGACGATCATTAATCAATTGCAATTTATTAGTGATTAAGCAATTCACAGCATACTTTTCAGCTGCTTTGTAAGATATTTGCATACTTAACACAAGTGTGTTAAGTATGTAATTGTGAATGAAATCAAAAGCAATAAAACTTGTATTTTTCGTAATCTCGTAAAAAACACATTTGATTTCCATTTGATTGCGCCTAAAGAACGCCAAAGAACTCAAAGAAGCGCAACAACAACAAAAAGCAGATCAATTATAGACGACAAGCAGTAAAAAGGAACAACAAAAAGTGAACAACAATTGAAACTTTGTTGGGGAGTTTCTTTCTTTCATTCTGTTTTTTTTTTTGTCTTTTTTGCAGCGCTTTTTTTGATTGAAAACTTCTTGTCGCCTTGTCGCTGCTGCTGATTGCAAAGGTTGAAGTCGAAGAAAGGGGTGTGGAAAAGGTGAAAACAGGTTTGTCGGATAGTACGAGTTGTTGACTCGCAAACAGAGAGATAAAGCCAAATGATGTCTCGTGGCAAACTGACTGCTGATTGGGAAGGAAGCCAGAAAGCTCTTGTCACAGTGAGGTGAGAATTCGCACATGTGTTAGATCTAGACTACACTATGACTATATAGTCAAATGGATCGCTTCAGATCGGATCGAATCGATTGCAAAAAATGAATGAGAAACAAAGATAGAGAGAGAGAAAGAGCGGATTGTGTAATTTGTGAGATTCACGCAGAATGTTTTGGATTTGAGCCCTCGGGAATGGAAAGGAAAGATAACACTGCTGTAGAACCGTTTAAATCGAATTCGTCGCGACTCGCGAGTACCAAGGTAAACACACAGACTCTACACTCTACAGTCTACACTCTACACGCTCAACTGTAGAGTGGATTACAGACAGAAGAGTTGAGTAGACTCGACTGTAACATACCCGATAGAGTTAACTAATCTTTTTCTAGGCAATTATCCCAAAAATATAATTTGTTTGATTTATAAAATTGAATTTCAGTTCAGTCTTTAATTTGCAATGAAATTCAGTAAATAAGCAAAGTGTGCTACGCATTCTAAATTATTTTCTGAATGAAATATTCTAAATTTAGTTACTTAATTATTTTTAAGTTATTATACATTTTAAAAATAACTTATTTTTCACTTTCTGACAAGTTATACCTGTGCATGGTCAAAAATGAGTTAAAATATTCAACATTTGGCATTATCATTAAAGCAAAGCATTGACAATTAGAATCTAATCATTATGGTGACTTATTTTCAATATAACATTCAAGTATTCCAATGTATACTAACAATTGAAAGTATTGTTGAGATCAAGAATAAATAGATTTATTTAATAATTATATATTCAGAGATGGCTCTAGGTTAAAATACCCTTTTACCCTTTGGGTAGCTGGTATTAAAAACCACAACAACAGCCATACACTGCATACAAAAAGAATGGCCCCAAAAAGCAAAAGAAGAAACAACAGAAAAACAAAATACAAAACAGAAAAAAACACAGCAACAGCAACAGCAAAAGCAGTAGCAACAACAACAACAACAACAACAACAAAAACTGGTAGGACAACTTTTTGTTTCGCCTGATAGAAATCCACACACGTCCACGTCAAACTCGAACTCGAACTCAAACTTAAATACAAAATACAAGAAACACAAAAAACACAAAAAGAAAAAAACCCCAAGCTGCTTTTGCTATTGCTAATGCTATTGCTGTCAGGGCTGTGCGTTGGCTGGCGGGGAGCGGTGGAGAGCTGTGTGGAGACCAACTGGTGGTCTCTGGTGATCGCGCCTAATTTTGCATAACAGTCTGTTATGTTATTAACAGTCGACTGATGGCAGCGATAACAGCGAAATCGCATGCAGTCAAACTCGAATGGTTGTGGGTGCGACGAGAGCGATGAGGGGAGCCTCATGATTGATGAGAGCGCCTGCTTTGCAAAGAGAGAGTGAGAGAGCGAGAGACCAGGACATGGCACAGTGGATGGGCAAAAAAGCAACATTGCGCAAGACAAACTCAACCGGGTTCTGTGAACCCCACCTTACACACGCACACACACACACACAGAGACACACAGACAAGTCTTGCTGTTGTTGTTATTGCTGCTATGACTCGCTTGAATAGACACGCACACACATACAGAGAGACTGAAGAACATGCAAAGATATATGTATGTGATTGTGATTGTATGTGGGTAGGTAAGAAACCAGTATATTCATAGTTGTCGTATCCAATGTGATCGTTGTTGCTGGAATTGGTTTGTCTTTGGTATTGTTGTCACCACCGTTGACTTGATTTTAGAACGGGCGCGCGCGCGTGCAGAAGACCAAAGAAAAGGAAAAAAAAAAACAAAAAGAGAGCGAGAACCAAAGAGCGAGGGCGTCTGCACCGAAGAGAGCAGAATGCATTCAACTTGAACCAGGTGTAAAAGGCACTCTATTCGCTTTGACCCAAACTCACGCACACACACACACACACATACATGGAAGTAGGTGTTTTTGTTCTCTGTCTTCGATTGCTCCTGGAAATTATTCTACTGAATAAATCACAATCTGTCTGCCAGCTGTGCAAAGTAGAATCGAGAGAGAGGGAGAGAGCGAGCGGGCGAGTGAGGGAGATTCTGTTGGAATCAAATCGTTTAATATGCATATTCAATTAATTTCGATATTTAAAACTAATTTATAGCCAACTCCTCTTTTAATTATACAAGAGAATTTCAAATGAACTCTATTGAAATGAAAATTGAATTCTTATTGTTTCATGGCTGCTTAAAATGTTTCTCCTAGAAAGCGTCTTACTTTTTCCATTTATTACAAAGTTAACTCTTCTATATTTCAAACACATCATCATTAAGTAATTCTTAATTGTGAAAGTTTGAAGTTGACTTTAATTAATATAATAAGAATCAACAATATCTAAAAATTAGGAAATACAACTTAAAAATTCGCTTCATTTTCTTATATTCTAATTTCTGGAAGATTCGAGTCTCTGGGAATTCAAGCTTGGCCTTTTCTACTGTACTTAAATCACAACAACAATTGTTTAACGCAATATTTGTATATTCGAAGCTGTTAAAGTTTCGAAATGAATAGATTATGAAAAACACTTGACAGAAATATTGTTCTAATGAAATCTCAGCTATAATTGTCAGATCGATATGTGGATATATGTATGTACACATCTATTTAGTTGCCCCAGCATCACACACACACACACACACACACATACGCATGTGTAGTATAGTTAGTATATGCAAATAAATGTTAAGGGTGGTCGGCTCTCTTAGCGATGCTCTTTGCGAGCTCCGATCAAATCCCCAGTGTGTATTTTATATACTCACGTATGTGTGTGTGTATGTATGTGTGCCATGTACATGCAATTGAGAGCGACGCAAGAATAAAGATAAAAGGAAGAGAGAGCAAAGGCGAGAGTGAGTGAGAGAGGTAGAAAATAACGCACCTGCTTCTGGTTTGCCAACAACAGCGACGTCCAATTCGCTGTTGCTGAGATTGTTCTGCAATTGCAGCAGCCCCGTGCCGCAAGTGCTTGAGCTGGTGATGTTTTTCATGCAGCCAGTTTATATTAGTAATATTATTAATATTATTATGATATATTCGTGTATTCGATTCGCCTGAATATCTTGTATGTATTTGGGATGCTGATGTCACGCCGCACACTTTTCTTGTCGCTGTTGTTGTTGTTGTTGCTTGTTAAAAGCCGTTAACTGTTTTCACTGTGTTATCAGAATTGATAAGGCGCGTTTGAAATAAAGCACTTTTGCTGCTTTTGCTTTGCCTTGGTTTTGCTTTTTGCTTTTGCTGCTTGCACTTCACACTGTTTGTTCAGAACTAGAAAAAATTGCAAAGATTTATGAAATGCCAGTTGGGCAATTGGAGTTTGAGATCTTTTTAACTTGAACGCGCGCGCGCTGCCGCAGTCGCTGCCTCGGCTGACTTTCTGTATACGTATGTGTGAGTGTGTGCGCACAAATCGCGTCTGCTGCCTGTGTGTGTGTGTGTGTCTGTATGTGTGTGTCTGTGTGCCTTTCAGCAGAAAAAAGGTGCAGCGCAGCAGGCACTGTGAGAGCAGAATCGTATGTAAGAAGAAGCATAAGAGTGCTCGTTAAAGAGAGAGAGTCGTTGTTGCTGTTGCTGTTTGTGTTGTTGTTATTGTTGTTGTCGTTGCATTTCTGTGGAGTCGAACTTAATTGAAGCTTTTGCTCGTCTTCCTCTTCTACGACTTCTTCTTCGTCATTGGCGGCGTGTGTTGTGTTGTTGTTGTTCTTATGTTTGATCCACGCACTTGCAGGCGCTTTTGTTGTTGTGTGCAAAACACACACTTAGATTGCTCGTGTGCTGAGTGTGTGTGTGTGTGTACATGTAAGCTGTACACGCACACTGACACAAAATGTGCTCGCAATTGAATGAAATCTGCAAAGCGCAATGCAGCTTTTTTTTTGTCGTTGCAGTTGCTGCAGCTTGTTATTGTTTTTGTTGTTGTCAAAGTTGTTTGCTGCTTGCGTAGGAGTTGTTCGCTCTTTTAATTTTTCGACATTTTGATTACACACACACACACATGCATGTGCTTGCGAGCAGCAGAGAAAGATCAACACAACATGGCCAGCAAAACACGCGCAGCGCCTAAATTTAACTGAATGAGCACACACACACACATATACATATATACAACGGCAAAAAAAAAAAATGTAAAAAAAAAGAAACAAATCAAATCATATCATATAAATTTTATGTGTATTTCGAGTTAAGCAATAACACACGAAAAAAAAGTGCTGCAGCAACACACAGAAGAGGAAAAAAAAAACACGACCAAAAAAAAAAACCAAAACAGTAAAACAAAAACTACAAAACACACATAAAATGAAATGTAAAATGAAATGAAATAAAATAAAATACACACGTACACGCACACTAGTACACTTAAAAACGCACAGAGCCACACACGACTGGCGGGAGTGGGTGGTGGACGCGCGAGGGGCGTGTGCGGGGCGGCGGGGGGCAACAAACGATGACGACAACGAAAAAATCGCGGAAACAGTGCGAAACACGCAACGCGCAGAAGCGAGAGAAACTCATCGACTGAATCTGAATCTGAATTCAATACAAAAAGAACGGACGGCGACGCGACGACAGTAGCTCGCTCAGCTCAGCTCACTCGCTGCCCAGACTGACTGCCTGACTGACTGACTGCCTGCCTGCCTGACTAACTGGCTGGCTGCTTTGGCTAGCTGCGCTGCTGCCTGTTTGACTGGCTCGGTTGGCTCTTTGGCTGTTTAGTTTGCTAACACACACACAAAACACAATCACAAGCAACAACAGCACACACATGCAGAGTGTGTGATCAAGCCCCAACAACAACAATGTGCGCTCTCTCTCTCTCCGGCCACTCACTTGCGCTCTCTTCATTCTTGGCGTCGGTGTGTGTGTGTGCGCGCCTGTGACTAATACAGCGTGGAGAGCCGCTCATTTACTTTGCGCTCGATTTCGCTCACTCGCTGTGTTGCTGTTGTTGCGTGTTGTTGCTTGCTTGTATTTGTATTTGTAGTTGTGTGTAAAGAAAAGCAAAGTACCAGGCAGCGTCGACAGTGGCGCTGTGTTGCTTGTTGGCGAGGGAAGGGGTAGAGAAGAGTAGGAGAAGCATTTTGCATCTGTACCCAAAACAGGCTAAAGACTCCACAAAAGCAGGTAGGCCAACTACACACAGACACAACAAATACACACACACATGCATGTGTATGTACACATATTCATAAATATATGGGGCAGGTTCGATTCAAATATAACACACTCACTCACTTATTGTGAATATAGACTACATATGTAAAAAATACTAACGATCAGGATAATTTCATATTCGAGATTTATGTTTGTGAGCGTACAAGTGTTTTACGTAATCCTTTTCTTTCTCTTCCTGCCCGACTGTCCGTCAAGTATCACATAAACAAATTAAAAAGCAATTAAACATGATTAAACGTGATTTGCATTGGCAAAATATAAAATGGAAATGGCTAAATTAAAATGAAGTGGCAATCATTTGTTAGAACACAATAGAATTAAATGCTTGTGGAGAGGTGGAGAGAACTTCTCATACACACACACACACGCACTCACATGTTTTGTAGGTACGAAGTTAGCAAGCAAGTTTAACAACTACTAGATATGCTTGTATGTATGTATGTACATACCTACACACTCACTTGTATAATATGTATGTGTGAAAGTATGAATGCGTTTTTCTATGTTTTGTTTGCTTGCAAGTATGTTCGTATGTGTGTGTGTTGCAATGCTTTTAGTCGCGTCGTTTGTCGCTTGTCGTTTGTCGTCAGCTGTGTGTAGAGAAGCTGCACTGCAGGTGGAGGAGATGGTCGTCGACGTTGTTGTTGCTTTGCCTGGGCAACCAGCCAGTTGGCCAACTGATGATGCAGCAAATGAGCGGGGATAAGTCGTCGTCTGATCTTGTCGCTTATTGTTAGAAAGGAACAAGTTTCTTTCTTTCTTTCTTACGTTCAATTTTTCCCCCATTTTCTCAACTTTGCATTTGTGTGTTTGGCCTAAGCTTATGCGCATGTATGTGTGCCTGTGAGTGCGAGAGAGAGTGCTAGTGAGAGAGCACCTCAGCGAGAGAGCGGCAGATAGTGGAGAGAGAGCGAAGGCAGGGCGTTATTTTAACAGCGACGAGCTCAAAAAGCTTATGCGTGTGTGTGTTTGTGTCTGTGTGTGTTGTTGGACAGCTGAATGAGATCGCGCACGAAAGCTGTGCACACTTAACAGTGCCGCTGTTAGTTAACAGACATTTTTGAAATATTTTCACCATGACTGTGCGGCAACGGACAACAACAGCAATAACAACAACAACAACTGAAGCAGTGGCATTAACAGCGAACGTTTGACTACTGCGCGCCAACTGCTGACGTTGAGTTGCTGTACAAGTATTTCAGCATGTGTGTGTCTGTGTGTGTGTTTATAATTGTTTGCATTTGCCTCTGTGTGTGTGTGTGTGTGTGTTAGTATGCTAGCTTATTTATTTTGTTAAACTTGCACACGTGTTGTTTATGTGTGTGCGTGCGTGTGCGTGTGTGTGAGTATGTGTGTGTCTTTCTGTCTGTCTGTATGTACAACTGAGTGTGGCCATTAAATGGCCAATAACAGTTCAAACACTTTTCTACTACACAAATTTCTATTCTCTGGCCAAGACAGTTAAAACGCCTAACTGGTTTTTTGATCTTCTCATAAGACGTGATGACACACAACTGCGACTTTTAACAGATCAGCTTCAGCTTCAGTCTCCCCCTTTTGTTCAATAACAACTGATTAGAATATCGCGCATCGATGCATTTCATTCCTCGCAGTCTCTTCATTCAAGTATGTACAACAACAACAAAAGCAAAACACTTTTACCATACTCCCAATTGTTCCTTGTCCTGACTGATCTTAGAGATTTCCTAAAGATTCGGACAGATTTCGAACCATCTAGAAATTCGGCTCTTTCGATCTATTACGAAACTTTGTATATAGGAAATATTTCGCAGCTTTTCTAACTTCGGAGAATTCTGTTTTAGTAATATTAGAATATATTTAATCCTTAAAAGTTTTTAATTTAGTAGAATATGAATATTTGCATAGAAACAATTTCGTAGATTTTTTAGTTTGAGAATCTTTAAATTTAGTTTTATTCATTTTAAAATAAATTTCAATATAAATTTAGAGTTTTTTGTAGTTCATAAAGTTTAATAAAGTAAACGAAATGCGTTTCAAACTTTTTGACGCTTTAGAATTCATAGTATTAAAGAGTTTAGTATATTTTGGTATTATTTGTATATATAGTATTACTTAGAATTTTTAGTAGAAATGAATATAAATGAATATTTAAATATTTGAAAATATATTGAATTTATAGTATTATGGAGTTTAGTATATTCTAGTATTATTTTATATTTACAGTATCATTTAGAATTTATAGTAGAAATGAATAAAAGCTTAAATGAACATAAGAAATATTTAAATATATGACTACTTATTGAGTTTAATAATAGTTTTCAAAGTTCGTATTGTCAAGTTTGTTATTATGATGTATTTTTAAATCAATCAGCAATCAGCAGAGTTTAATTAAGATACGCAAAAACTTTTTATAACTACATCAAAAAATGCTCCTTGTTTCGCTATTTAAGTAGAATTGATTAGATCATTCACGTTTTCTGTATACACAAAAACCAAAAAATAAATGAAACAAAAAAAGTAGTTTGCAACTTTTCGATGTATTAAAAACTAATCACAATTTGTGAAATAACTTGGCTGAAGTTGATGTTGTGTGAAAAAGTTAAGAATCGAAACTCTATCAAATAAAAACGGTTGGTTATACATGTGTACAGATGTATATATAGAATAAAAAATAAAAAAAAAGATCCCCAACAATAGAGTCAAGTGTCTGAGAGACAAACGAAACGATTCTTTAGAATTTGTAGTATGAGCTTGCTCTGCAATTGAATAATTAACAACTTATTAGAGGCCCAACACAACTGAGTGTGTGTGTGTGTATAGTATAAATAAAAATATCAATAAAAAATACAAAAACAAAAACAAAAAGAAAGAGAAAAAACTATAAATGTAATTATGCAAAGCGAAGAAAGCAAAAACAAAAAAGAGAGCAAAAATAGTCGATGATGAAATACTAGATGGCGATAAGTTTGAAGAGTTTGTTTCCTGCGCGCTTCTCCCCAGTATTTATTCAGACTGCAGATGTATCTGTATCTCATTAAGCGACAAGCTCTTGCTATTGCTATTCGAAAACAATTAACAACAAGTAAGAAATGGAAAATGCAAAAGAAACAGAAACAGAAACAGAAAGAGAAGGAGAAGGAGAGAAAGAGAGAAATTAGCAAACAATCGGAAATCTGCAAACATGTGCACACAAGGGGGAAATGAAATGGACATCTGTATCTTGACTTACAAAAAAGCAAAGCAAAACCAGAGAGTGCGTATACGCGATGTATGCATGCCACTGTGTATGTGTGTGCGTGTGTGTTTGTGTACTTGCAGTTTATCAGCTGCCATAACAATGATGTGCTGTTCTTTATGAACTTCACATTTTGTGTGAAAGGCAAAGAAGCCACGACGATGACGACGACGACGACGACGACAGTGACAGTGGAAATACAATAACAATAACAATAACTATAAGAATAAGAATACGAATAATAGCAGCGGCGGCTAGCATATCGACAGCAACAACAACAACAACAACAACAACATCGACATCGACAACTACAATAATAATAACAAAACAGCACAGAAGAATCAACTGCAACACGCTGAACTCTTGATACCCTTTCTTTTCATCAAATTGAAGCAATCTGACTATTAAGTGTTGCATGCAATTATTTATATATAAAACATGAATAATAAATCAAACAAATAAATGAAAACTTAATTAAATTCATATAAAAATACGAATTGAAATTCAGAAAACATTAACAATTTCATAAAATACAAATATAAATTACATTTTATTGTATTCAATATTAATAATTTAATAAATTACAAACATAAATTAAATTTAAATTTATAAAAAATTAATAATTTATAAAATATGTATGTTTATATATAAATTTAAATGAAATTTACAACATAATCAAAATGCACATTTTATTAAAAATTTATAAAATATTCTCAATTTTACAAATTACAAAAATTAAATGCCATGAGTTAATTTATTAACTCCTGATTATTAAGTGCTCGATTATATTTTTAATATTAAGCAAATTAATAACGTAATTTAAAATATAAACGAACTTACATTAATTAGGTTAGATATTAATTTAATTCGTTAAAATATATTCCAGTCAATCAAAATGAAGAAATCTTTACAAAATTAATAATAAAATGAATGGAATTCATATTTGTAAAATGAATTTAATTAAAATTTGATAAATATATTTTTAATAAAATTAATGAATAATTTGATTGATTAATTAATACATTTGATGAATATATATATAATTCATTAAATGAATTTATGTATTTACATTTTTAATTGAATTTTATTATAGTCTTTTTTTGAAGTAAAGTAGTATTCAAAGACCTTTACACAGCATAAAAGTTGCTTAATATAGTATTTTTTTTATGCAAATTAGTTTTTTAAACAAAAATTCCAGCACACATTTATGATACCCAACAAATTTATTTGAATAATCATAATATGATATCAAAAAAGGTGTGCTTATTGAAAGAATTGGCAATCAAACTGATTCTTAAAGTGATAAATAATATTTAAATCTACATTTTAGAGATCATCATGTAATAATTAAGAAGAATCTGAGACCCAGACACAACTAAACTTTATTTGCCAAAATCAGTTTAAAACACATAGTTTGTTGAGTGATAAAACTTATTTAAATCCGAGTTTAATATTAGATAATTTCGCTAATTAAAAAAACTATTTTAAAACTGTGAATTTCTAAAGTTGATCAAGTTTACAGCAGAGACAACAATGACATTTTGAGAAGTAGATAAATTTGCAGTCCAATAAAGCTGCAAAGTTGCAATACCTTAGCTCAGCTGAGTGTATAACAAGTTGCGTGAGACGACAACAAGAACTACAAGTGTACGCGAGTGTGTATGTGTGTGTGTGTGTGTGTGTGTGTGCGTGTTTGTGTAGAAATTAATAAGTTCCAGTTAAAGACCAACTGAATCATTTGTTGTCGCACAATCAGACAAGCAAACACACTCACACCAAAAAAAAGAATGAAGAAAAAATAAAACAGCTGCGCGTCAGAGTGAGAGAGAGTGAGTGCAAGTGTGAGTGCGATAGATACAGATACAGATACAATGTGTGAGATACATGGGATAGATAGCGAGATACTTAGATACTGTGCACGATTGATCACACCCAAAGCGCGCGGCGCTCTTGCTTAATTGTTGTCTTAATAATAATAACAGAGCATACACACTCAGATGTACTCCTAATGAATGATGTATTTGCTGATGTACGTTTTCAATGTATGTTGATCTTCATTGTAGGATGTAACTGCTGATGTATAGTCGGTACTATCTTGTGTCTTCTTCTATAGTATTCTTTATCATCTTTTAGTAACTTGCATCGTTACTTTTTGATGAATGATGTAATTGTTGAAGTTGTATGTATGTAATCTGATGTAATTGCTGATGTATAGTTGGTACTATCTTGTGTCTTCTTCTGTAGTTTTCTTTATCTTCTTTTAGTATCTTGCATCCTTACTGTATGATGTATGCGTGATGTAACAGCTGATGTAGTTGCTTAGTATCGTGTATTCATTGTGATCCTCACTATTTGGTGTATGAAGGATGATTTATGATGTGTGTTATGATCTTTGATGTATGATTCCTTATCTATGTAATTGCTGATGTTCATTTGGCATTCGCTTCTTTTATATAAAATGTCGTATACTCCATGCTGATCTTTACTGATCTATGATGTATGATTTATGATCTGTGATGTATCTGTTGTTGTAAGTTTTGTAGTTTTCTTCTTTATATTGTATCTTATGAATGATGTAATTGCTGATGTAGTTGCTGAAGTACTTTCAATATTTCTTCATTTTTGTATCTTGTAATCAATACTGATGCTTACTGTTTAATGTATAAAGTATGATTTATGATATTCGATTTATTTCATATGATCTGTGATCTATAATCTATGATCTTATGTAATTGCTGATATTAGTCTTCTAGTTGCTTCTTTTAGTATCTTGTAAACAATTAATATCCACAATATATGTTTTTTTTGAGGTAAATTTCGTAGTGATTTATTTTTGATGTATCTTGTAACTAATAGCGATCTTAATTGTATGTATGTTCTGTAGTAACTTAAATCTTGTGACTTTACTGTAATGATGTAAGTTTCATAGTAGCTTCTCTTTGTTGTATGTGATCTTCACTGTATGATGTATAACTATGTATTCGGTTCGATAGTATCTTGTATCTTCGTTTAGTATATTGCATCTTCTTTTAGTAATGATGTAATTGCTGATTTACGTTCATTTACTCGCTTGTATCCTATGCTGATCCTTAATGTATAATGTATGATGTATTTGGTTATGTAGTTGCTTCCTTTTGTATCTTGTTTCCTATGCTGATTCTAAATGTTTAATGTATGAAGTATGGCATTTATGACTTAAAAGTAATTGCTGATGAAAGTTAACTATTGGCATCTTATAATATTTATAATATAATGTTTGATTTGTGATGTATTCGCTGATGTACGTTTCGGAGTAGCCTCTCTTTATTGCATGTGAATATTTTTCTATATATGTTCGGTAGTATTTAATAACTTGTCTGTACATTGATGTTATTGCTGATGTACGTTAAATAGTTGCCTCTTTTAGTATGTTGTATCCCTAACCGATGGATGTATAAAGTACGCTGATGTACGTTTCAAATTGAATTTGACTAGAGACTGTAATACGATGTTGGCGATTCGATTCTGCTTGTGGATCTTTTCGAGCGCTTCGATTCGATGTTGTTTTCAGTCATCGCCTCCATCGACTCCGATTTGTGGATGTCGAATATCGGCTTGGCGGTAAAGCTGTGTCGATATTTGCGAGGACGTCGCAGCAGGTGGACGTGATCATCCCGCTGATGCTTCTCGTTGTCGTAGTCATCATCAGAGATGATGCTCTGCTTGCGCGGATCGTTGAAGCCAAGGAACAATTGGGTGTCGAGACTGTTGTGGCGACTCACAGGCAACTCTGGCGGTAGGAGTGGCAACTCTGGCTGCGTCTTCTTGCCAAGATAAGCCTGGACCAAGAACTCAGCTGGTTGGCGAGCAAACGACATGATCTCGCTGAAGATCAGATGCTGGACAATGTAGAAATCGTCGAGGACATACTTGATGTAAGTGCGCATGAGACTCGCATAGGCATCGGGCCAATTGGAGAGCGAGAGGACACACCACAGCTGATGCGAGTGGACGCCAAGTGGCACTTGCCCCTTGCCCCGTTGCAGATACTCCAGGCTACTGAGCAGCATATACTCACGCCTCTGCGGCTCCAGTTGCGCTGCTTTTTGACACTGCAACGGGTTGAAGGGCGCATCGCGACAGAGCTGAGCACAGCCCCAGAGATAAGGCAAGGCGTTGCGCTCATCGATGGCATTGTTGTCGCGATAAAGCGTCGCCAGGCGATAGAAGAGCAGAATGCGACGCACCAGCTCAACGTAGCGTTGATAGAGCACCAAGGCGGCGGCCACCGTGTCCTCCGATTGCAATATGCCGCACTTGAACAGCGCACAGAGGAAGAAGACAAACATCAACTCGTGGCCCAAGTCGTAGTTGTTGCTCTTGATGCTGCCAAAGGAGCGTGTCAAATACTGGGCCAGCTCATTGATGTGCTTGCAATTCGGTCTCAATTGCCGCTCGAGTCGCCCGAAGATCTTCTCCTGCACCTGCAGCAGCCAGCGGCGATAGGCGAGGTGACACTTGTGTCGCATTGAATTCGTCGATGCCGTCGCATTCAGTTGGCCGTTGTCGTTGTCGTTGAGGCAACTCATCAAACCCTCGCCGATGCCCATCGGATGACATTCGCAGGCCAAGCGATCCAGCCAATTGAAGATCTTGCACAGCTCGTGCATTTGCGATGAGATCACATAGCTGCCACCGGTCTGACGATGTCCCTGGATCGCCATGCTCGTATTATTGATGTAAGCCACCACATCGTAATACGCCTGAGAGCGTTTCCAGTTGCTCAGATCGCTCGGACTGCGCAGACATTTCTTGTAGATATTTTGCGCGAATCCCGAGGCCTTGATGGCATCCACCGTTGGCTCCGTCACCTGGAACATGTGTTTCGAGCTCATCGTGTTTTTTTTGGAGAAGCTTTATTATTTGCCGTGTTGTCGATTGTTTGAGCTTGTTTTTCTTGTTGTTCTCTTTGTACACTTGAAATTTGGGCAAAGGCTTGTTGAACTTTTCGATTTCGATTTTACAAAACAATTCAATCATCGTTTTGAGATTTAACAATCTTGTTTACAGACCATAAATTTCTCATATTGAAATTAAAGTACTATATACAATATTATTTCATTTCTTTAAAATTTCAAACAGTTAAAAGCGATTCGCAAGGTTTTTCTATGTTGAAAATGCAGAAACTAAATTTTAGGAATGCTTCAACTTGATTTGAGATTTTTGAACCTGCTATCCATAGAGTGGTATTTTTTGATTTATTTGCCAATCTGGTATATTTTGTACTCTATGGTTTTATTTTGAATACCATAACGTTATACCAAATATTGATTTCGGTATATTTTAGTATATTTCGGTAAAGTAAAGCAAAGTATTTCAAGTATAATATTGCACTTTACTCTTTAGTGTATTTTAAATGTAATACTATATCGAAATACCAAATATAGATGTCGGTATATTTTAGTATATTGCAGTAAATTAATGTTTTATATTTTAAGTAGAATATTGCAATGTTTTCTTTGATATATTTTGAATATAATCGATCAACCAAATATAGCTTTCGATATTTTTTGGCACATTTAATTAAATTAATGTAGTATATTTTAAGAAGTGTGGGTGTCTCACAGTCGAGCACGCTCGAGATTGGATTTTTTACTTGCTGGTTGTCTATTCAATTTTAACAATTTCAATTGTTATATATTCTTGAGATAGGAATGAAGAATGTGTAAGACCTAGAATTACTTTTAATTCAGCTAACTCAATCTTGATAAAGTTGTAGTACTATAAGAATATGCCAAATTCGTGGTTTAATGATGAGTTAATATAAACAAATATTTATATTGGTCAAATCAAGATTTACAGAAGCGCAGCAATCGCAAATGGGCGACGACAAACAAAAAGAGCACTTCAGCATTACTTTTGATAAGTTAATCTAATAGGCCATAAATTGTACTAATTTTAGCTGCGCTTGTCTGTCTGCCGATCTGCCGAAGACTTACTAAACTTGTGTACTCTAGTTCTCTTCATAAGAATTCGAGTTTCCCCAAAAATATATAATCACCATAAAGCATATCCATTAGACAGAGAAAGAGAGAGAGAGCGAGAGAGCAGACAACCTTTGTAACGCGTATCGCGTATCGCAACAAAAGTAGAAGGCACAAAACTTTTCGCACTCAGATTGTAGATAGTCGGGGAGGCGAAAGAAAAAGACTCGGTATAGATTACGTTTAGAAACGACGCGTTTAGAAACGACAGTCGCTCAATAAGTTCATTTGCGAGCAGACGCCACGCCACGATTAGAAAAAGGTTCGTTTGCAGATACAGATACAGATATAGATACAGATACAGTAATATAGATAGAGATACAGATATTGATTGTAACTTTTGAATCTTTCACTCGCAGATCAAGGACGAGATGAGGAATCCGCTGTGGTTCATCTTCTGGCTGCTGGTGCTTGTGGGCGTGTCCTTGATTGTCGCCTGCCTCGGCGCCTTTTTCTACATTTGGATGTATCTGTTGTCGCAATGCTGCGACTGCTTTCGGGTAAGTTGGGCATTAACTGTTTGGAAAGTATCTTTATATTCAAAGATTGCATCTTCTTTCACCACCACAGAGTGTGGCCGACTTCTTTCTGAAGTGCGCTCAGTTTCCAGGGTATTGCTGTGCCGCCATGTTAAGTTGCCAATCGTTGTGCTGAGCGCGTCTATCGATGGCTTGCCGCAAGGAATCAAACACACACACACCTACACACACACACACACACAGACGGAAGTTAAAGTACACCTACATCGAAGTGGCAGGCAATCAGCAAATAGATTAGCTGTGGCGATAACGCGAAACGGGCTTTAAACCTCACAAACACTCAAGGCACACATGGCTAACACACACACAAACACACACACACACACAGAAACTCTCAAACTACCTTGATAAGAATCCATTTAAATGAGCTGCATATTGTTTGTTATTTTTTTTCTGTTTTTTTGTCGTTTGTTAATTTGTTGATTGACTCGCAATAAATTGTGCAATATTTAATCATTATAATTTCCCCATTTGTTTTCATTTAATCAATTTAAATTGCAGGGTATTTGACAGCACATACGTTTGATTGCTTACGCAATTGATACAATGTATTTTTAGTGACAACTCTCGCAACAATTTCCAAGTATAATAAGCACAATCAATGACATCATCATCATCATCTTATCAATTATTGCGACAAGAACTTTCACTCAGGCACTTGAACAAAGAGTTCTATCTGGAAATCGCGTTCTCGAGTTCCTGTAATATACATATTGTATGTATTATATATGATTTTATTAATAATTCATAGGAGTAAGCAAACGCTGCACTTTATTATCTTAGGTTGTCTTTTAAATCAACGATATAGTTAAGCATTTTTGCACAAATTGAAAGGACTTGCGGATACATTTTCCCATGAATATCTTTGGTTCTTACATTCTTTTATTCTTAGCTAAGTTAATCTTGTGATATAGAAAGGAATAAATTAGTTTGTATTTTTTATGCCCATATAATAGAAGAATATTCTAACATTGTTTCATTTAAAAATCTGGTATATTTTGTATAGTATGGTATATTTTGAATCTAGTAGTATATCCAGTATATCAATCTGGTATATTTTGTATGATATATTTTTAATGTAGTATTACTTTGATATATCAAATATACATTTCGGATTATTTCAGTATTTTTATATATTAATTCATTTAAAAATCTGGTATATTTCGCATAGTATGGTATATCTTGATTCTAGTAGTATATCCAGTATATCAATATGGTATATTTTGTATGATATATTTTTAATGTAGTATTACTTTGATATATCAAATATACATTTCGGATTATTTCAGTATTTTTATATATTAATTCATTTAAAAATCTGGTATATTTCGCATAGTATGGTATATCTTGATTCTAGTAGTATATCCAGTATATCAATATGGTATATTTTGTATGATATATTTTTAATGTAGTAGTACATCGATATATCAAATATACATTTCGCATTATTTCAGTATTTTTTGGTATATTAATTCGGTATATTTAGTCGAGATGGACTATAGTTTTTATCCTTCTTTTTTATTCCTTCTTAACTTTTTTCACTTTTTAATGTAGCAGTATATTGATACATCGGTTTATTTCAATATTTCTATTTAGTATATTTTTAAGTACTCTGTTTTACTTTTATTTGAAATCGATTATAACTTTTTTCCTTCTTTCTTTCTTCTTTTTAAATTTGTACACTTGTAATTATTCCATTTTCTAATAAAGTGTTTAATCATTTATAAGCAAAACTGTTAAAGTCAAAGCTACATGTCTATGATTTGTTATTATTGTATAGCATCTTTTAAGTTTCGATTCCGCTTTGTGAATTACCGAATTTATTCATTTATTACACTCTACTGACTGTGATCTTCAATGTGTGTCATAGTTATATATTTGAGTCATTAGCTTATCATGATATAATGTGGATCATGCAATGTAATCTCTGGAAAGTTGCGATGCATTTGCTTATCGCGTCTTGTCTGAAATTTTCCCCCAGTATTCCCCAGTTTACACAAAAACATATTCAAAGTTGTGTGTACCTCAAAAGTGGATTATCTTGTGGGTGGGAGGGCATGTAAAAAGTTCGAAGAGAGCGAGCGAGAGAGAGAGAGAGAGAGAGAGAGAGAGAAGATTAGCGTTTGCAGCTTGTTATTACTATGATTTGTTCGCAAAAATCTTGAAATTGCTGTTGCTATTGCTGTTGCTGTTCATTGTGGTTGTTGTTGTTGTTGCAGTTGTGTTGCTTTTTGTTTGGATCCGTGCCAAATGTGAAGAGGAAGAGCAATTATCTAAAAATAAAATGCGCGCTGTGCGCGGCAATAGATAGAGAGCTAGATCTAGATACATATGTGTTTTTATACGCTCTACAGATATATACATATATATATATCTGGTATATATCCACATATATATATATATATGTGTATATATGGCTACATAATACTCTCGTAGTCGCTTGCCACGCAGTTTGCGACCGTGGGCGATTGTACAATGCCCTGCAGCCGAAAAGGAAGACAACAAGACAACGACGAACGATGCGATTGTAAATTCGAGTTTGCTCTTCTTGCTGTTGCTGTTGCCGTTGCAATCGCTTTTTGCATAAGCCATAAGCCATGCCATAGGCCCAGGCGCAGGTCCCCGTACATGATTATGGCTATTATGCGGTCGCCCACGCATCACAAATATCTGTGCCACAAACGCCAAATCCAAGCCAAATCCACGCCGTGTTCTCTCGTAATGACTCGAACAACGTCTCTGTTTTTTTTTTGTGCTTTATGTTCGTTTCGCCTTCTCGCTTTTTTCCTATGTGTGTGCGTTTTTTATGGTTGAACATTTCATTTTAGACACAAGTCCATCATAGTTTCTTGGCACTAACTGTGCTACTGTCACCTGTCAGGATGCCGCACCCATCTTTCAAATAGTTATAATAAAAATATATATATTTTTCCAGGTAACTTCAAAGGTTAAACTCATGCATCGGTTAACAATATACTCGTAATAAATACTATAGCACATGTGATGTGCTGTGTGCATTGATCATTCACTCAATTCAATAAGTTTTTTCATTTGCCAATTGTTTTCTCCGCTTTTGTTTGTCTTGGTGTCACAGTTTGCTGTGGTTGACGATCAAATATATGATATTTGGTAATAGTATATCAATATACCGAATAAAGCCTATGGTATAATTATGTATTTTCTGTGGATTTATTTGGTATATTTCAATATATATTGAATATCGATATATCTAATATAGCATTTGAAACAATTTAGTATTTTATGGTATATTAATTTAGTATATTTTAATACTAATACCGCACTGTTTTGTTTATATTGAATATCGATACATCTAATAGCATTTGCAACAATTTAGTATTTTTCGGTATATTAATTTAGTATATTTTAATATTAAAACCGCACCGTTTTGCTTATATTGAATATCGATGTATCTAATATGGCATTTGAAACAATTTAGTATTTATTTGGGTATATTAATTTAGTGTATTTTTATACTAATACTAGTTGGCTTTTATTAAATGTAATGGCATACCGGTATAATTTAGTATTTTTCAGTGTGTTATTTGGTATATTTTATCGCAGTGTTTTCCTTTATTGAATATTAATATACCAAATATAGCTTTCTATATAATTTAGTATTTTTCAGTTTACATATATAATATGTATTTTAATACTAATACCGCACTTTTTCACTTTTGTTAAATATAATCGCAAGTCGATATACCAGATATAGATTAGATATAATTTAGTACTTTTCAGTATATTTATTTGGTATATTCTAAGAGTAATAGCGCACTGCTATTGAATTTATTAGCCTTTCGATATCTCTAATATTGCCTTTGATATACTTTAATATTTTTTAGTATATAATAATATCGCACTGTTTTGCTTTTGCTTTGTATAGTGGATATCTCGCAGTTGAGTACATACGACAGAAGCTTTCTAACTTGTGTTAGTTATGTTTTCTTTACTGTCAATTGCACTTTACAATTACATAATTCCAAAATGCATTCACAAATTAAATAAAGCCGACAAGACAACACCGCAAATCATTTGAAAATATGCTCATACTTAACCCTCTATTGTCCTATTGTAATTTCTAGGTTTGATTATGTACAAAATTCTTTTATCGTTGTCTTTTCTTCCCAGTAACACGATAATAAATTCTTTTTTTTGTTAACTTAAGGGCATTAAGTATCTAGACTATTATGTTCCGACCATTATGTTTCCGTCTGACCATCATCAAACTCAAAGACAATAAGATCTAAAGTTCTTAAAATGCGAATTTCTATTTAAGTATTTGAAACTTTTATTATTTGATGAGTTCTTCTTCGATATCTCGCTATTTCTGATTAATTTGATGCATTTGAATTTAATGAAAATCCATTAACTCAAAAATGTTTGAAGTGTTGTTATCTAGAAAGTCAGCGGCCTCGAGCAATTATCTACAGCTTTACGCTTACAATTTGCCAAAGCAAGTAAACTGACTTTTCACGTAGTAAAATTATTTATGTGCGACCTGAGAAACCTGCCAAGAGATCAAAAGAGAACTTGGTGCAGAGCGGGGGGAGGAAGGGGGAGCCGAGGCGAGTTGAGCTCAATTTCTGAATTTCTGGCCAAAGAAAACAAAAAGAGAAAACTGACAAATCTCAGTGAGGAATTGTGCAGTGCATAGTTTTGTTTATGCATCGATAAATCGACAAATAAATGGAATTACATAAGCCAATTCTGAAGGCAGAAATTCACAATTCACAAAACGTGTGTGCGTGTGTTTTGAATGCATTCGATTGGAAATTGAATTTTGTGCAATTTTGTGCACACAAATGTTGCTACTACACATACACATTGCCAATCAGAGTGAGAGAGGGAGAGAGAGAGAGCTTTGTCTTTTTCATTGGTTTCATCATCAATTAAGCAGAAAAAAGAATTTGCACCTTGGCTATGGCAAATTTTGGAACTGGAATTGCACAATGAAAATGCTAACAAATGAGAGAGACATTTTTCCGACAAATGAAGCCGATCAAAAGTTTGTTGTGCATCTGCTATCTCTTTCAACTGTTGCAACTGTTGTTGGCCTTGTTTCGTGCCTCCGGCTGCTAATGGGGGTCTGGGTCTGGGTCCCTCTGACTGGGCCGCTTCGTGTGGTACGTGCTCAAAGTGCGAGTGAGCAGAGCTCGCCCTGCTCGTAATGTGCGGTGTAATGTCAAGTGTCATAAGCAGAGGCTGCCCCAAAGCGACGTCAGCGTCGGCGTCGGCGTCGGCGTCAGCGTCGACGTCACACAACTCACAATTTACAGTCGCCGTCGCCGCCAGCCACCCGCACACAAACAAGTATTTTTAATACAAATTTGCACTTGAATGCTCATTCAAAAATGCGCATATGTATTTAAAAACACACACACACACAGAGATTCCCATAACACACATCAAGTTGATTATCATAATGATTAAGCGCTTGACAAATACACAAAAAACACACACACACACTCGACTAAGGGTTACCCTCTAACAACTTTTAACACCACACAAAAAATTAAATTGAGTGTGGCACTAAAATCTAATTTCATTGACTACAAAATATTTATCGGCTACTTTCGAAAATCTCTTAATGAACAATTTCATATAAATTTAAGAGTATTTCGCAATATATATTTATTGATAATTTTTAATGCATTATTTTATTTATTTATTTACAATCTATCTTGGGATATTTATTAAATTATCAAAAAATATTACATTTTTTTTCACTACAATTTCAATTATAATTCTACTCTAAAAATAAATATTTTTCTTTTCGTTAATTTCTTAAATCAATAACTATAAAATATCAAGAATCTTATTGGAAAATATATCTGATATTTTGAAATTAATTTATTATATAATATATCATTTTTAATAATATAAAAATGTAATATAATAACAGTACAGAAATATTACACAGAAATATTTTAGTGAAATTAAATGACATAAAAGATGATAAATTACTATAGAATTATTGCAATATTGTATATATCGGATATTTGTCCTTTATTTATTTATATGCAGAAGAATTATTATCAAAGAAAATATATTCAAATTTTGATTTGATTTAATATATTAAATATCATTTCAGACTGATGGTTTATAATATAGTATGATAATACTAAAGAAAGAAAATTTGCAGAAATATTACTACTAAAATTAAAAGAGATCAATTTTATAAACATTTTTGGAAATTTAGTATATATCTGATATTTTGTTTTTGTATAGTCTGAAATATAATAATATAATACTCAAAACCATTTGCAGAAATATTATTTTTGAAATCAGATAAAAAAATTAAATATTGTAAATATCTGACTGAACATTTATTTAATAGAAAAGAAAATACATACTCAATAATTAATATTGAAGAAAATTCATACAAAACATTTGAAGTTTAAGAAATAAATCTGATATTTTGATATTTATTTATTTTATTTTACTAACTTTATAATTATATTGATTTTAGCATAATAGTATTCCAAAAAAATCCTATTACCTAAGAGAATTACTGAAATTTGTATCAGAAATATGTAATTTATTTAATTAAAATGAATCTACTACAATTATAATATGATAGTTAACTTGAGCAATAATATGGAAGAAAAGTTTTCCTTCATTTTGGTAAGAAGCCAAGAGTTTGCAATTTTATTTTGAAATACT
The DNA here is from genome assembly GCF_023558535.2 of Drosophila nasuta. Classification (NCBI taxonomy): domain Eukaryota; kingdom Metazoa; phylum Arthropoda; class Insecta; order Diptera; family Drosophilidae; genus Drosophila; species Drosophila nasuta. The sequence goes on along the minus strand of NC_083459.1, from coordinate 11,582,710 downwards.
AAACAATTCCACATATTTTTGTGTGTGTTTTCAAAACAAAGATCGAGAAAACATTTAATCAATGGCGTATTATCATTAACCTGAACGAAACACAAATAATTTGTTTGTGTTATGAGGCTCACAAAACAAAACTTCAGTGCGCATCAATAAACAAATTGGAATGGTTCGTTAATAAGAAAACTAAAAACAAGAGAAATCAGAAAATAAATATAAATAAATACTATTCTGATGAGCATTTGATTGGATGCTAACAGCATTGCATAGTTAGGATTACCTTAATGGTAGGCATAAAAAAGATATGTATGTATGTGCATATTTGCAATACACAAACAGTTATATATTCATGTGCATGTGTGTGTGTGTGTGGATAGGCAGACAGAACCGCAGAGAATAAAAGTGCGGCGCTGTTGAACGGGTTCATTTGACCAATTTAATTATGAAGTTAATTACGAGTGCAGCGAAATTCCGCGAAAAAAGAATGTGTGTCCATTTTATTTATTGTACAAACCGACAAACAATACAACAATATTTTTGCACAACGATATGTATGCGCGCAGTCGAGCAATAACAAGAGTCAAAAAAAAAAGAAAACAACAAAAAAATGAACATGAAAATGAACTGCGAGCGTAAAAGAAATTCGGTATGGCCAAAAAGGATATGCACATGAATATTTATTGTTAATAATAGTGTGCTGCGGTCCGATGCGATGCGGTGCGGTGTGCGGTGAATGCAAGTCATGGGAATGGCAATCGCATGTGGTTAATGTGGCAGTTGGGAAAGCAGTTGGGCCAATGCTGCGTATACGCAATGTTGCATACGCCACGTGTGTCCGCAATGTGGCGAAATGAACAGCGACTGAACCCGGGGACTTTGGCAAAAGGCAACGGCAAAGGCAAAAGGCCAGTCTGTGTCTGCCGACGACTGCCTCAAACATTTCATCTCAAATTGGAATTCAATCAAAATTGTTAATTAACATGTGCAGCCAGCATGTCTGACAGTCCAGTCGAGTCCAACAGCAGCAGCAGCGGCAGCGTCGCCACCATCGCCATCGCCATCGCCGTTGCCAATAACCAAATGACAGCCTGACTGCAGAGATGGAGATATGCAGATGGAGTTGGAATCAGAGTCAGAGTCAGAGTCAGAGTCGGAGTCAGAGATGGATGCTGGCAGCTCAGCAGGCAAGCTGCGAGCTTTGTGTCGACATTTAAATAACAATGAATGCTGACCGTTGGCCGTTTGATTGCAAAGGGTTGTCCTCCCTCACCCCCCTCTCTCTCTCTTTCTCTCAG